>NW_006201985.1:29310-64996 GCF_000334495.1 Tupaia belangeri chinensis
AATGGAGGAGAAGGGATTGTGGCATAGCCATCCACCCTGATGGGTGATTTCTCACTTTCCCTCTCACTGTGTATCTCTCTCTCTCTCTCAGGTGAACTCACATGCCGTAAGGCAAAAACTCTAAAATAATAATGATGATGATGATAAATAAAATAAAATTAAAAATTGTTTCTTAAAATTTTTAAAAAGAATACTGATAGGAATCAAAAGTTCATATAAACAGTAATAAGAGAAATATATACATGTTGAAATATTCACTTTGCAAGATAAGTGACAGATGTGATTGAATGTATAAAAGAAATTGAAATAAAAATATATAATAAAAAACTACGTACCAAACCAAAAACAGTAAATAAAATAAAGAGTAGGAGGAAAAGAAACAAAATTAAAAATAAAAGCAACTCAATTCTCTTTTAAAAATTAAAAAATAAACCTTATGCTAAGAAGAAAAATCTACTGACTTCATTTTCCAAAATTTTTAAATGAGTTTTTTTCCACTGCTTTTTATAAGGTATCTATAAAGTATACATGTTTATTTATTTGTGATCTGTCTTTCTGACATGATTCTAAGTTTCTTTAGGTAGTAACCCTATCTCATTCTATATATTTGCATTTCCTGGCATGTAGCACATTTTCAAGAAATGTTCAGTGACAGACTGCATTAATGAGAGACAGAATACATCCAGAAATGAATGAAATCTTCCTTACAGGCAATGGCATGCACACACACTCAAATATTCCTAATCATTACTCACCTTATCTATAGCATAATATGAAATCTGGAAGGCACAGCTAATACTGGTTCATCTGGGTAATTAATTTGGAATGAGGAGGTGCTGTGACAAGGAGAAACACAAGTTAATGTCACCTGGATACTCATGTGGGTGAGAGGTCATTGGTGGTAGTTGTTCTTCAAATAGAAATAGGGACAGAAATGGAATTGGAAATCCTGTTTTCTGTCTAATTCTTAACTCCAGAGAGAGTGTAACAATGCCTCTGAACTATGGTATTATGGCTGTAGTACTCACATACCTGAAATTAGTACTCACTGAGCTCTGGATCCTTCTCACTTCTCTGACAATGGGCACCCAACTACAGAAAGATCTGTCTCGCATCTTGGGAAGTACCCTTATCCAGTGCATATCACCAAGAAAGGATCACAAAAAATTGAGAAGAGAGCACCAATGGTGAAAGTGCTAAGATTAAGGGACAGAGAGCATCTGGTAGCTGAAATGGCATAGCTAGTTGGAGCAACATAGATCCTTTTGGTTTCTTGAAACTCTCAGCATCTGAACTGATCCTCTCATGAAGAGGCCAGTGGCAAGGTTTCTGAGGCTGAAGTTAGTGGAGAAGAAAGAAGAATGTTCTCTCCCAAACAGACTGTGGGTTGTGAAAATAAAAATTTGGACTTCAGGTTTTGGAGGATCTTATTCCCTTCAGGATCTTCCTTCTTGATCACTTCAGCATATTTTTCCTTATTTGGAGGTCTGGAATAAGATCATTTTAGAGATGGAGAACCAAAAATAAGGAGATCTCACCGAAGTATAGCAGAGATCCAGAGATTTAAGCTGCACAACTGGAGTTAGGCATTGGTTCCAAGTGATTCTTAAACCATCTCTCTTGACAGCTAGACACAAACCAGGCTTTATTATACATTCCATTCCAAATTGTTGTGTTACTGTTCACAAACCAAATTGAACTGAATCTTTTTCTATGAGGAATTCTTAACAGTTTGAGGTTCCGAGAAGTGATACAAACAAGATAATCCCCAGGGTTCTCACTCTATTATATTTTCACACAATGAGATACCTTGGGACATTTTTTTGGTAATCATGGATAGAATTCTGTGAATCTGTTCTAATTTCTAATTCATTCCTAAACAAACAAACAAATGATCAAAAGTATGTTCTGACCCTCACAAGGACCCAAGATATCATCCATACCTGTTTCTTCTCTCTGCAGAATCAAGGCATACAGTGCACCCAGGCAGTCATCTTTGTAGCCTTTATTCTAAATCTTTTTAAAAAATGAAAATTTGCACTTGCTCAGTATACCTTATTAAAGTGGGCTTGAAATTGCTCATTTCAAGATGTTGTGGCCATCATCGAAAAATCTAAGCTGGTCTTAAAAACAATCAGGTCTGGGGCCAGCGGGTGGTGTGGGGAACATGGCACTGGATCCCACATGGCCAACATCATGGGATGAGCCCCAGACCCTTGAAAAACATTCCAAATGCATATATGTGTGTGACCAAAATCCTGAGAGGAGAATAGAAGTGAAGAGATTGTGGTGTGGCTATTCCCTTCAGGGTGATTTCTCACTCCCCCTACCTCACACCCCATCTCTCTCTGGAAAGTACATGTACCTTATAGCAAAACAAACAAAAAAAAAAGAAGAAAGAAAGAAAGAAAGAAAGAAAGAAAGAAAGAAAGAAAGAAAGAAAAAAAAGGAAGAGAAAAATAAAGAAAGAGAAGGAAGAAAGAGAAAAAAGAAAATCAGGTCTGAGGAGCTGAGAAGTTTTCTGTAAAAATCAAGTACTTGAATCAGATTCTAAATATAAGGACAAAATTGTATTTTTCTGGGAGATTCTGTATTGAAACTACTTAATGTTGTATTTTCTCTCAATGCTTTTTATGTAAAAAAAAAAAAAAAGAAACTATGGTCCTTTATCAAAATTGTTACTAAATTTTTCCCACCCACTTTTTCTCTTACTAGTGATAATAATATATTTTATTGCTCATTAGAAAGTTAATAATTTTAACAGTCCAATCCTTCCATATTTCTGCGGTGATTTTTAAATCAAACCCAAATTATACTCTCCACATAACAGATATTTGACAAAAATTTAATTTTCTTTTTCAATCACTTTTTTGTTTGTTTTTTCAGTAAAAATTGATATTTAATTTAATTTAAAATGGCTAATTAGGATCTTTTGCTTACAAGATGAATAGGGAATGGGACGTTTTACCTAAGTTCACTTTACTATATTTTTTGCTTTTTATTTATTAAAATCAGTATTCTATAGATATATTTTCAATTGGTTACTATATTATAAAGAAGATTGTCATTTTACTTTTCCATTTAATATACTCAAAAGCATTATAGTTCCAATTACTCAACTCTAACTATTTTCAGACATTGAAGAGGAATTTATAAGATCTGATAACCTGTCTATGGAACAGGATGGGAAAAAAATCAGGAAAGACTGAGATTTGAAAGATTGTGTATATACTTATAACACCTGTCTTGATAAATGATATGGGGAGTATGAATGACTAGCTTTTATTACCATTCTCATATTATAGAACAACAAATTGAAGGTCATAGAGATTAAATGGCTTGTTTCAGATCAAATAGAATAGAGGCCAGCAGACGATATGGTAGTTAAGGTGCTGGACTCCCACATGGCTGACCATGGTTCGAGTCCCAGACCTGGCAGCTTGCTTTCTCATCTCTCTCTCTCTCTCTTTCTTGGCAAATTTTTTTTAAAAAGTAATAATAATAATAAAGATCAAACAGAATAAAGCTAAAGTTACTCTGAATATTGTCTAGTCCTAAGACTCCTCTCTTGCCTCCACTTGTACCACTTTCCAACATGTTACAACAGTGAATTTTTATAATTTTATGTATCCTCAGCATGCAGTTTGAATACAAATTTAACTTCCTCATATCAGAAGCAGAGCTTAGTCATCCTTGACAATTTCCTGCTCTACGCCACACCCAAATGGCTCAAGTCAGTCAGTGAGTTGAGAATTTATAGGCATTTCTCTCATCTTACTGCTGGGCTTTCTGCTTTCCTGTTTCCTTTCATTGTACCCAACAGTCTCAAATAGTTTATTACATGCCTAAATAAACCACTTAAAATATTTGAAAAAAAATAAAGATGATTCAGGCACTTGTTTATGAACTGAAAATAACCCACATACTATTCCCTTATATATACTGCTAGTGCCTGCTCTCTCTGCTTGACTCTTCATTCCTCCCTCACATTTTCCAAGAGAGAGATATGCCCTAGGCCATCCTTCCCAGAATCTATAAATAAAAGGTTTTGAATTTATTTCCTACTGTGGTGCTGTGTTGAATTTGAGCCTTTCATATAGGAACCAGGGATTGCCACAGGCTGGGTTGGGCTCTTAGTGCCAGAACTATGGTCAGAAAGGAGTAAACTGGCCAGGTCAGACAAGAGTCACTAGGGCATCTGCCAGAATAAACAAGTTTCCCATGAGAAGAACTCTCTGGTCTCAAGTTGGACAATGAGACATTACACTCTCTTGGCAGGCAAAAGACATATCCCACTGTAAACACCCACATCCAGTTCCCATTCATCTCTGGTTAGGGCAGGGTGGCTAGTTGCTATAGTACTAGAACCCCAGGATAGCTAGGAGCTCTCGGAATAGTTATGCTGACTCATTGTTTAATTTGCAACTCCTTACTGATTAGGATGTTGAGCATCTTTTCATAATAATAATATTTTTAAGAATTATTTTATTTAACTTTATTTATTTTAACATGCTTACTTGATATCTATCTGTCTTCTTTAATAAGGTACTTGTTTATTTCTTTTCTCCATTTTTACATCAGTTTGTGCATCTTCTTATTACTGAGTTTTAAGAGCTGTTTGTATATTTTGGACAACAGTCTTTTGTGAGTCTTATATACTATCAGCCACACCAGGAGGGCAACTAACAGTCTTTTATGAGAGTGGTCTTTTGCAAATATTTCTGTCTGTGGCTCAATAAAAATCACAGAATGACACTGTGAAGCTATAGTTACAACACCAGTTAGGTGCGATAATTTGCAGTGCTGAGGCAATTTCCTGCAGGATGATACATTAATGTCCAGTATATGGTTCTGTTTCTACCTTTACCAGTGTTTATTATCCAGGAACCAAAGGGTGAAACTAGTAGTGACTCCATGTTTTTAAATTGCTCTTACTGATCCATTTGCAAATTTTTTGCTTTCCATCTATGGTTATTTTAAGTATCAACTTCAGTAGGTTAAGGAACATCTAGATAGCTGGTAAAACATTATTTCTGGATGTTTCTGTGAGGGAATTTCTAAAGAAGATTGCTCTGGAAATCAATAGACTGAGTGGGAAAGACATTCTTTCCATGGAACAGGCACCATCTAGTTGGCTGGAGGCTCAGAGACAACAAAAGGTAGAGAAAAGTTCTTTTTTCTCTCTCCTGGAGTTGAGATGGACTTCTTCTGCCCTTGGATATGGGAACTGCAGGTTTTCTGGCCTTTGGACTCTAGGACTTATACCAGTGCCCACTTCCCTGTCCCCTATCTCACTTCTCAGGACTTTAACCTCAAACTGAGAGTTACACCATTGACTTCTTTGATTCTGAGAACTTTGAACTTGGACTAGACCACACTACCAGCCTCCCTGGTTCTCCAGCTTGCAAACAGCTGATTGTGAGACTTCTTACCCTCTATAATAATGCAAGCCAATCCCCTTAATAAATTCCCACTCATCTATCTCTCTCTATATATTATCGGCTCTGTCTCTGGGAAACCCTAACTAGTAGAATGCTTCTATTAGAAGACATAGCAATAATTATGTTGAACTGAAAGTTGGTACTGAAACCTGGCCACTCTGAGCTCCTCATGTCTTTGAATCAACAGCTGATTGATTCTGATTCCCAAGGAGACATGAAGTTTATACTAAGCAATGGAGGTAAGGAAGAGTATGCTGAGATACTACCATATCAGTCATTCAGGTTAATAGAAAACTACAATAGCTTAGTGTGTTTGGACTGCTTTAACAAAATACCATAAACTGAATAACTTATAAGCAACAGAAATTTATTTCTCTCAGTTCTGAAAGCTAAGAAATCCTAGAGTAAGTTACCCACAGATTTGGTCCCTGGTGAATATCTGCTTTCTGATTGATAGACTGTGCCTTCTTGGTGTGTCTTCATATAGTCAAAGGATTAGTTAGCTCTCCGGGGTTCCTTTACAAAGGTATCAGTCTCAATTGTGAAGTCTCTACCCTTATGACCTACTTAATCTCTCAGAGGCCTTACCTCCTAATACCATCACTTTGGAAGTTAGGATTTCAATATGTGAATCTGGGGAAGACATGAGAATGCAGTATCTGCCCCTAAGCTTCACAGATCCATGCTCTTCTCCCATGCAAGGTCATACCCTGGTATCCATGGGATATTGGTCTCAGGACCTCCCCATAGATATTGGAATCTGTGGATGCTCATGTTCCTGACATATATGTCCTGGTATTTGCATATAATCTATGCATATCTTCCCATATACTTTAAATAATCTCTGGATTACTACAATATCAATACAATGTAAATGCTATGTGAATACTTACACTATATTTTTATTTGTACTATTTTTATTGTATTGTCTTTATTTTTTTAAAATATTTTTGATCCACAGTGGTTGAATTCACAGGTATGAAATGCACACATATGGAAAGCCGAGTGGATATTCTTCTAAATAGTCCTAAAAGTCTTAACTCATTCCAGCATCAATTCAAAAGCTTGAAGTCCAAAGTCTTATCTAAACACAGTCTAAATCAGATAGACGTGAAATTCAAGGTATGATTCTGGGGCAAATTGCTCTCCATCTGTAAACTTGGTAAATCAAAATAAATGCCTCTCTTGATTTTGAATAAAAGAACATAGTTCTAACTGGATACAATAATAAATTCATAATAAAATTATAAAATCTTATGATGTACCACTATTTTTTAAGTAGTCAAGTGATTTTATTTCAGGATTCTGTTCAGATAATTCTGTTTAGATTTAATATTGATATGACATCATAACTGTTTAAAAGTAAGAGGCCATTCTGTCATATCTTTATTGATAATCAAGCTTGATCAAGGAGTCACTTGCACACAAAGTTTCCTACTATAACCAGCATACAATTGTAATTAAGAAATTGTACAAGGTTGGGGGCCAGCAGGTGGCATAATGGTTACGTCAATAGATTCCCACATAGTCAACCGCCGTTTGATTCCTGGAATTGGAATGTGTGTGTGTGTGTGCATGCCCAAGATATGGATTCCCACATAGTCAACCACCGTTTGATTCCTGGAATTGGTAGCTTAAGACTCATGCTGGGTGTGTGTGTGTGTGTGTGTGTGTGTGTGTGTGTGTGTGTGTGCATGCGCAAGGTGAGAGAGATTTCTCACTTTCTGTCACTCTGTCTCTCTCTGTCTCTCTGATGAGTGCATGCCCTCCATAGCAAAATTATCCCAAAAAAATAAAAAAGAGAGAAGAAAGAAAGAAAGAAGAAAGAAAGAAAGAAGAAAGAAAGAAAGAAGAAAGAAAGAAAGAAGAAAGAAAGAAAGAAGAAAGAAAGAAAGAAGAAAGAAAGAAAGAAGAAAGAAAGAAAGAAGAAAGAAAGAAAGAAGAAAGAAAGAAAGAAGAAAGAAAGAAAGAAGAAAGAAAGAAAGAAAAAAGAAAGACAGAAATTTTACAGGGTTATATATACTATACTGTGCCATATCTTTATTTTTCTTTTTTCTGGTTCAACTTTTTTTCTTTTACATTCAATCACCATACATCTTTACAGTATACAAAATGAATTTTCTCAGCATGATTATACTGTATATTAGTCCAGTCAAAGATATTACCATAAGCATTATCATCAACAGATAATTTTCCATATCTTTGTCCCTTAAATGTTTTGCTTTTCTCCCCCTTTTGATTCCATCACCTTCCCCTGTATAATGTATCACTTTCAATCTTTAATTTTAAAAACTTGGGTTGTGGACAAAATTAGCAGTTCTTTATATTATTATTATTTATACATTCAATCACTATATATCATTTAGATTGTAAAGATATTTTACCCAACATGATATACACTACACACCAGGTCAGTTGAGAAAATTATATACGACATCATTGACATCATTAACAGGCAGCAAACCATATCTGTGCACACCAGGTCAGTTGAGAAAACTATATACGACATCATTAACAGGCAGCAAACCATATCTGTGTCCCGCAAATGTCTTACTTCATTTTTTTCCCAAATTTCCCTTCCTGCACTCTTCTCAAAATCAACAGTTCTATATTTTCTATTTTTCATATATTTAAACATTTTAAAAGAAAATGTTTTAAATATTAGCATAAAGGAAAAGTAAAAAGCAAAGCCATATCAATAAAAGGAGGAAGAAGAAATCTCACTTTCAGAGTCAATAAGCTATCTCACTTACAAATCTAATCTATCAAGTGAAACAGAAGATAAGTAAAGACACAGAGGAAACATTTTTCATGTCCAAATCAAACATCATCTAAGCAAAACTTCTTGGCCCCTGGTCAACACCAATACTTACTTTACCTGAAGTGGAATGAATTCTAGCAAATAGCTACTAGTTTCCCTTCAATCTGATCTGCAGTTATCTCATCCAAAAGATTATTTATAAAATTTCCGATAAATTAAGGGAATTAAAGTATTAAATCATACACAACACACACACACATATAGATATATATAAAAGTTATTTATATATACATGATAGTATTCTCTCATTTTATTAACTTTTAAAAATAATTAAAATGAGATATCATTAAAGTCAATCAATTATGAAAGAGTCAGTACCTTAACTCTCTTGGAGTCAATGAACAAGTCATACATACGACATTGAGAAAGCATTGCAGGAACATGGGCAGTGTCACAATGGTAATGCAACACTCTGTGGTGAAGGACTCATGTGGGAGGGTCCCATGTTCATCCCCAAGGCCTCCCATATACACAGCACACACCTGCCTTTGCTCCAGGTTGACTGGGGCTAAGGGTGAATTGTGGAATGAAGATCCTCTTGATTGTATCTGTCTCTCTCCCTTAATCTAGCTCATGAAAGAAATAAGTAAATAATTTTTTTCTTTTTTATTTAAAGAGACATTACAAAGAGAACAAAATCTCTTTTTGTTTATCTCTCTTAGTATTTTTTTTTTTTGAGAAATTTTTGCTATGGGGTGCATGTGCTTCCAGAGAGAGAGAGACAGAAAGTGAGAAATCAGCCCCGGTGGGGAAGGTCAAACCACATACTTTCTCCTCCATTCTCCTCTAAGGATCTTGGGCACACATGCACATGAGCCCAGTGTGAGTTTTAAGCCACCAGGTCTCAGACTCAAACTGTAGTCAACTACATAGGAGTCCAGTGATATAATCATTATGTCATCTGCTGATCTCTCTCTTAGTATTTTTTAAAAAAACAAGTCAAAATGAAATAGCCTTACCAACAGAACTTTGAAAAACAGATAATAACTATTTCTTAATAAAAATTATTTAATAACTATTTTGCTAATATGTCTCTTAGAATGTTGACTATTTCATCTAATGACTTATGAAAGGAAGCCCTTAATTCAGGCCTGACAGAAAAGGGGATGTTCTTCAATCTCTGGCTTATATGTCTAAATCATTGTCCTAAGTCAGTTTATTTATAATTACAAGCTCTGCTAAAGGTATTCTTGAGGTTAAGTCAAATGATGAGAGCAGAAGAAATGTCTGAATCTCCTCAACAAAGATGATCTCTTAAGAAAAGGCTTGGCCACTTGCTATGGTTTTCCTGATGGCTTCTTTGACCTCTTTGTTCCTCAGACAGTAAATAATAGGGTTGAGCATGGGAGTAAAGACTGCATATATGGTTGAGATCAATTTGTTAGAGTTAAATGAAGAAATGGCCCGAGGTCGAACATACATGAAGATCACAGCTGTGTAGAAGATGACCACCACAGTGAGGTGAGATGCACAGGTGGAGAAGGCCTTCTGCCGCCCAGTGGCTGAAGGTATGCGCAGGATGGTGGAGACAATGAAGGTATAGGAAAGGACAGTGGCCGAGAGAGGAAACACAAGGATGACAATGGCTAGTGCAAAGTCTACTGTCTCAGCCATAGAAAAGTCCATACAGGCTAGTTTGAGGATAGGTGACACATCACAGAAAAAATGATTCAAGATATTATTGCCACAGAAGGAAACTTGGGAGATGAAGTATACCTTTGCCATGGAGATGGTGAACCCACACACCCAGGAACTGATGGTCAATTGAACACAAAACCCTGTGGTCATCATGACTGGATAGCGAAGAGGCCAACATATAGCCACATAACGGTCATAAGCCATGGCTGCCAATAGTACGCATTCAGTACAGGCAAGTGCGATGAAGAAATAGAGCTGGATCATGCATCCCAGGAAGGAGATAGTATTGGGGTAAAGTAGGAATCCAGCCAGCATCTTGGGAACTGTGACAGATATATACCAGGTTTCCAGAAAGGACATGGTACCCAAAAAATAGTACATGGGTTTGTGCAGGGACACAGTGGCCCACACAGTGAGGATGATGACCAAATTCTCCAACAGCACAAACAGGTAGGTGAGGAGGAAGAGGAGGAAGAGGAGAGCCTGCAGCCAAGGAGCAGTAGGGAAGCCCACCAAGATGAACTCATTAATACTGGTGATGTTTTCTTTCCACATATTTTGGATCACAAAGAGCAAAGACATTAAAAATAATAACACAAAACTGAAGGGTAATATTCACATTAACAGCAAGGGATACTTATTTTTAAAATAATAACACGAAACTGAAGAGTAATATTCACATTAACAGCAAGGGATACTTAGGCTACAGGTACCTTATTATTGAATATAATCCTAGTATGGCCCAAGGGTATGACTAGAAATTACAAGAAGCCACAGATTCTCAGAAAAATGGGAGTCAGAAGAGGACCTGAGAACAAATCCATCACAGACACAAAGCCAACAATGTCAAGGCAGCATCATGAATTCAGATTCAATTTTAGGTCTTTGGATCTTGGTCAGGAAGAGGTCTCGGTTAGAACTGAGAGTAAATGTTTTCCTTATCAGCACATTCCTAGATTTCATAGGCACCGATAAGGGAGGAGACCAGAGTGGTTGGAATAAATGCCAAGGATGGTCCAGAAGTCAGGGAAGTAAAGCAGATAAGTTCAAAATCTGTAAAAGATAAAAGCAATATATCAACTGGAAAACATCCCCAAGGTCAGAAGAATTTCTGACTCTGGCCTACTCCTCAGCAATGTTGGATGCCTCTGGAAGACTCTGGCAATAGTGGTTAACAATTCTCCACCCATAGGGATCTGGCAGGTGGTATGGTGGCTAAGTGCTCTGGACTCCCACATGACTGATCATGGTTCAAGTCTTGGACCTAGTGGAACTATTTCTCATTCTTCCCCACCCCTCACTCTGTCCCTCTCTAGTCAAATTTAAATAAATAAAGTTGAATAAAACAATTCTTTAAAAAAATAATTCTCCACCCACGTTTAGGGTCATGGCCTTAATATTGACTAGAAAATGTGTGCCCTTTCAGTATAATTAAACACCTTTTGCTTTTTTAGACAGCTCCTATTAACATTGCTAATAATAGTTATATATGTATATAATATGTGCCACACATATATTGGTACACATGTTAATATATCTTATTGTTTAAATTTGTGTGCTTCATCTATGTTCTTTTCAAAGACTGGTTTAAAATGTTTCTACTGCAAGAAATGTCACTTGATTAATTCTACCTACTTCTTATTTCTGAAACACATCTTTATTGTGGGCACTGTTTGGAGACAAGCTGCATTTAAAGCTCACTTGGTGATGCAAGTGGGAGGGTATCACTGAGCAGTGGCTAAGCCCACAGTTCAGTTCCCAGCCCAACCGAAACAGGCAGAGTGCGGCGGCATGTGCTTGGAATCCCAGATAACCAGGAAGCTGGGGCAGAAGGACAGCAATGTGATGAGATCCTGTTTCAATTTCTTTCTCTCTATCCTTTCTCTCCCTCCATGCCCTTTCTCTCTCTCATTGAAAATAAATAAATAAATAAATAAATGCCTTGAGATCACAGAATCAAGGGGTCCAATAACCCAGAGGATTTCAAATTTCCCAGGCAAGATAACTTCCCAGCACAGATAATGTCAAAAAATTTATCAGAAAACAAAATTAAAGTACAAGTTTAGTGCTGTTTGAGTGGCCCAGTGATTAAGGAAGCGAGATCCCACATGGAAGACTGCACAGTATGAATTCCAACCCCAGCAGTTTGAGAAACACCAAGAGTATGTGCATGTCCAAAATCCTGACAGGATAAAGAAATAGAGAAGGGATTGCGGTGTAACCGCGCACCATTGGGGAACGCTTTCTCCCTTCCCCTGTTTCTCTCTCTCTCTTTGGAAAGCTCACGAGCTCTCTGGCAAAAGGTCAAAAGCAAAATGGTACCAGTTTATTTTAGTGCAAAAAATTTTGAAATCTATGCAACTTCTTTATAATATCTATTTTCCATGAACTTTTTGAAGAACGCTTACATGCTATCAGAGGATAAACTTGAACACTTAAGACATTTTCTTTATAAATAGGGATAGAAAGAGAAAAGTAGAGATATAAATCGGCTTGAGATTATAAATAAAATGGAATTAAAAAATAAAGCAACACTTTCTTCAAGAAGACCAGTAGAGATAACCTGCAAAGGGAAAGGCAGAATTCATGGAATTGAACAAAATAATAAGATATGAAACTTCCTAGATGTTAAGTATGTTTCTGACTTATATGCATTTTGTGGCCTAATGCCCCCAGATCAGCAATAGTTGATTATAAGTATTGAAAGATGAATCATAGTGAAATAAAACTCAAATCTGACTTCTTTCTCCAGCACTAAGAATTATCTTTTAATTAATTTTAACAACTCTCTCCAGGAGATCATTTTTGCCCAAGAGATGTAAGGCAGTATGGGAGCACACAGCCTAGATGCTGGCAATTACTGAAGAAGGTAGTGAAGGAATTTTTACATGTGAATTCACACCTGATCATATCTGATCTATCATGAATCATGGGAAACATAAGTGTAGCCTAACAGGAGACTCAATGTAGACAAAAGGAACTCTAATATTTCAAGACTATACTAAAGAATTAAGTAAACTACATACCTGTGGAACAAGTAATTAGAAGGCCTGACTTCTAGTTCATTATTTATTACTTTCTAACTTACAATCTAAAGCAAATCTCAGTTTTCACTTATTAATGAAAAAAAGACTTTATTATAATGCTAAAAAAAATCCAACAATTCATGAATGCAGAAATGTATAGCCTTACTAGAGATTATAATAAAGATCTATTGAACGCTTAGTCCTCATACAGGATATTAAAAATATAAAGATAAGAAAAATCCAAATTCCTCCATTCAAAATCTTGAAAAGGAGATAAGCAAGTAAGCAAGTTGTTATAGTCCAAAGTATTATAGCCACAACAAACTCGCAATCTCCCAAGGATATTGCAGTGTGGCTATCCCACTTAGTAACTCATGGGAGGAAGCTAACACTATCTGAGTCGTGGCCTTCAAAGAAAGCAAGTGGTCTTTCTTTTTATCTGCGCCAGGACAGCTAAGCTATGTTGGGAAAAATCACACAAGAAGAAGGGTGAAACCATCATAACCTTTTTCCCGGGTGCAGAAAGTGAGAGACCCTACTGGGCTGCAGACAACAGCTGGAATTAATTTTATCAAGTATACTATCCTATACCATGGGGACAGGCCTCATTGGTCAGAGTCACGAAGAAAGTAAAGGCATTAGCCATCAGACTCTGATGGAAGAGCTTTCCAGACAAAAAGAAGAGGCAGTTTACAGACCCTAAGGTGAAGCACAGTGTGAGAAACAGCAAGGAGTTCTGTAGGGTTGGAGCAGAGCAAGCAAAAAAGAAATAGCCATAGATGTAAGTGGGAGAGATGATGATGTGCATCAGACTCTCTGATGGAAGAGCTTTCCAGACAAAAAAGAATAGGCAGTTTACAGACCCTAAGGTGAAGCACAGTGTGAGAAACAGCAAGGAGTTCTGTAGGGTTGGAGCAGAGCAAGCAAAAAAGAAATAGCCATAGATGTAAGTGGGAGAGATGATGATGTGCAGATCATCATGTCCTTCTAAGCATCTGGAATCATGCTGGCTTTTACTTTGAGTGTATTGGGATGACTTTGGAAGCTTTTGAACAGCTGAGATGTTTAAGAGCTCATGAAACAACTTAATTCTTTTTTTTGTTTGTTTGTTTTTGGGGGGGTATTTTTTGCTACTGTACTTTTTTATTGGTTTTAAGACCTCTTCATAGTTACTATGGGATTTTCCAGGTGCAGAAATTAATAAATCATTCCCCCACACACAGGGGGATGTCCCCACCACAATCGCTTCTCCTCCATTGTCCTCTCAGGATTTGGGGCACGCAAGCACACATGCCCGGTAAGAGTTTCAAGACACCAAGTCCAGGACTTGAACTGCAGTCGAGTACATGGGACTCCAGCAATGTAACGATTATGCCATCTGCTGGTCCCACTGAGTGAACAGTCTTATTCTCTGCAAAATATTTCTGCTTGATTTTTATATTCCTTTTGTTTTTTGCCTCTTATTTTATTGCATGTCTTTTTTGTTTGTTTGTTTTATTTACATTTTATCACTGTAAATTTTACAGCACACAAGTGCTTTCAGAATTCTTTTGGCAGGTTATTCTTTTCTGAGTTATTTTCTACAGCTTTTCAAGATGATCAGTCAATTATTTCTCTTTCTCTTTCCCAAAATAATCCTCTTGTTCTTTACTGGCTGTGTTTTTTGCATCTGCTTCAGAACACTGCACTGTCTATTAACATCTCTTTCCTTTCCCTTGACTTACCTTCTGCTGCTGCCATGTCTCAGGCAACATTCAGGTCTTTTCTATCTTTAATATGTTAGTTTTCTACTCCCTGAACCCTCCTCTCACCCTGCCCCTTTGACCTTCAAATCTACCACGGGATAAGTAGTTTCAAGCATGGAAAACACCAGGACAGAAAGACATAGGTGCTGTTTTTCAAAGGGGAAATGCAGTACAGTAAATGTGACAATAGTGTACTGAGTACAGTGGGGATCCAAGACAGAGACTAAGTATTTCTGTTTGGGGATCCCAAAAAGCCTTGACCAAGGAAGTACCACTTAGACTGAATGAAGCATTTTGGAACTCTTGGTAAAAAGAAAAAATAAATAAATAAAGCCTGTTACCAGAGAATCAGGAGATCTGACTCAGGAGGGTCTGTGCTTCCCAGGGTACAGTACAGAGGACTTCAAAAAATTCTGCTGTGCTTTTTTCTGTCTAAAGGTACTGGTATGAGAGGTAAATACCAAGAAGAGAAAAAAAAATGTACAAAAACACAGAGTAAAGAGATCAAAAGTTAATGAAGAAATCATTTTGGGAGCCAGTCAGTGGCATGGTGGTTGGAGCACCTGGATCCCACATGGCTGACATGTAGGTTTGAGTCTTGGACCCAGTAGCTTGAGAGACACAGTGGGCACATGTATGTGTGTGCCCTGAATCCAACCCAAGGAGACTGCAATGTGGCCATCCCCACAGGGTGCTTTCTCACTTTGTCTCTCTTTCTCTCCTTTTCCCCTCAGCAAGTGACCCTGCCCTCTAGCAAACTTTTTAAAATAATAAGTCATTTTTAATTAGAAAGAACTGGTGATATGGTTGGAGGAAATAGACAGACATGAGGATGGAGAATGAGGTTATATAGGATTAGCCTCTATGCTTCACACTTCTTTCTCTAAGTTTCTAGTAATTCTCTCCAACTCCAACACACTGAGTCCTATGACATTTGACAGAATATTTGTCACAATAGCAACATGTGAAAAATGAGATGATGGGAACCAGCAGTTAGCGTAATGGCTATGTCGCTGGATTCCCACGTAGTCGACCGTGGTTCGTGTCCCGGACCCGGTGGCTTAAAACTCACGCTGGGCGCGTGTGCGTGCGTGCCCAAGATCCCGAGAGGAGAATGGAGAAGGGATTGTGGCGTGACCATCCCCCCTGGGGGGTGATTTCTCGCTTTCTGTCTCTATGTCTCTCTCTGTCTGTCTGGCGAGCGCACGCGCCCTACAGTGAAAATCTCTCCAAAAAAAAAAAATGAGATGAGTCCTATTTACATAATATCTAATATTATCTTGAGCTGACTTGTTTTTTTTTCTTTTTTTAGAATTATTTATTTAACTTTATTCTTAAGCTTTGAGTAGTCTCATAGGATGTTTTGGGTAGATCTCTGCCTACATTCCACTATTTTGGCTACATCTGCCATGTTGGACTTCAGTACTACACTTTCTCCCTGCTGAAGGCTCACTCACTCTTCCTCCTTTACCTTCATCATCTTTGCTCGGGACTTCAGTCCTACACTTTCTCCCTGCTGATGGCTCACTCCCTCTTCCTCCTTTACCTTCATCATCTTTGCTCCTCATTACTGCCTTTGTTATCCTCAAGCTCATATAACCTGTCCAATAACAATATCCATAATTTATTGGGTATATATCACATGGATGAATTCATACTAGGGGGTCTTTTCTAGACATTCTATCATTTAATTCTCACAACAACATAACAAAGTAGATATTACTTATCTCACCTTATAGGTAATAGGGTAAATTATCCTGCTAAACTAGTACAAGTAAAAAGTGGTGAGTGGAATTACACCCTAAGACTGTCAGAATTCCAAATCTCTATTTTTTCTACTATACAATCATCTTCCTACTTCTTCTTCTTTTTTTTAATAGATTTTTGTCATAGGGTGCATGTGCTCACTGAAAAGAGAGACAGAGGTGCTGAGAGGGAAAGTGAGAAATTATCTCTTGGGAGGGATGACCATGCTGCAATCCCTTCTTCTCCATTCTCCTCCTGGGATCTTGGGCACACATGCAAGTGTGCCTGGCATGAATGTCAAGTCACTGGATCCAGAACTCGAACTGCAGTCAGACATGTGAGAGTCCACTGACATTACTGCTATGCCATCTGCCAGCCCCTAGTCTTCTCTCTTTAAGCCTAGTTTTCTCCTCTCTGCCCATTGCCACACTCCCATTTTATACCTCAAATGTTATGTATCCTTAATTAGCTCTTCCCTGTCTTGTCCACTTTATCTTGACCCCTGTAATGAAAGCAATTTTCTTTGGTTCAGGTCTTTTATATCCAAACTCCTCATCCCTGAATTTAGCCTTTACATAATCTGAGCACTGGTCAGTGCCTGGAACAGAGGTCAATCCACATCTACATGACTCTATCCACTGTGCATCGACCTCTGTTCCAGGCACTGACCAGTGCTCTACCCATCTCCCAACTTCCAAAATATTTATTAGGACTAGAGTGTTGACTCAGAGAAGAGGGCTCACATGGAATCAAAGTAATAGAATTGATGTGAATTACTTGGAAAATGCTTCTGTTGGGAAGTAGGTTTTCACAAGTAGGAAGGTAAATTAAGAGGTGAACTAGGGGAACAGTACAAATAAAGGCACAGGGTTTGTTTAATTAGGGTGGAAGGTAGAATTAAAAGGAAAATCAAAAGTCCTATTCTCAGCAGAGAAATAGTGGGCATGCACCTTAAGGCACTGGGACTTGTACAGAAGCTTAGCGAAAGGTCAATCCTCATAGTCACAAAGTAGTAGTTCTATCACTGGACTGAGCAACTTTGCTAAAATACAAATATGAACCTGTGATTCTCCAGTTTAAATCCTTCTGTGGTTATTCATAAGTCAGGACTCCAATCACAGACAGGAACCCCCACTGTTTTACTTCCATATTTCTCTCAGTCCAAGTTCAAGCTACACTGATGAATTTGCAGTTCTCAGTGCAACACTCCCTTCATGACTCTGTGCAGGCTGGCTATGTAGCCTAATGATAAACAGAGCTGAATCTGAAGTGATGGTGGTATTTGGATCCTAGCCCCTGTGGCTTAAAAATACATGCTGAGAGTGTGTGCATGTGTATTCACAATCCTGACAGGATATAAAAGTGGAGGACAAAAAAAATTTGGTGAGACTATGTCCATGGGGGAGTACATTGTCCTCTGCCTCTCTCTTTGTTTCTTTGTCTCTCTGTCTCTGATCAGTGCATGCACTCTTTGAAAAGAAAAAAGAAAAAGACTGTGCAATTGAACATAGTCTGTCTTCTACTTGAAATTCTATTTAACTCTTGCCACTTGGCAAGTACCTATTCACAAATCATCCTCTCTTACAAATCATCTCTAACCACCCACTCCCATTACCCTCCTCCTTGCCATCACCCACAGCTAGTTTTCAGTGCGATCTCTGGTTCTATAACATTTTGGACAGTACTGCATAATAATATGATAACATGTATCATTTTGTTTGCCAGTCACTACTATTAGATTTGTGATCTTTGAAAATACCTAGTTTATTTTTATATATGTATAAAAATATATATATAACATATTAAATATATAATAAATATAAATATAATAAACATGTATAATATATTATATATAAAACACATATATAACATACATATATATTCTAATATAATAAACTAGGTGTATATATCTCTGTGTGTATGTGTATAGCTATAGATAGATATATATAGTTTTTTTGTTTTTGTTTGTTTTTGTTTTTGTTTTTGTTTTTGCAGAGAATGTATGCACTCTCCAGAGTGAGACACAAGGAAGTTGTAAGAAAGCAACCTGCTTGGGAGATTGTTACACCACAATCCCTTCTCCTCCATTTATCCCTCCTTTCAAGATTTTTTGGCATGCATGTGCATGTGTTGGCAAGAACTTTATTATTCTTATTACATTTATTATTATTACATTTTTTACTACACAAATAAGGTATTTCTCAGTGTAGTCAAAGATTTCACTACAAACATTGTCATCAAAAGATAACTTTTCATTTTTGTGTCTGTTTAATGCCAATTTTTTTTTTTTAAGCCAACAGGTCTAGGGCTCAAATCGCGCAATCAGACGCATAGAATCCAGCTGCAATAACCATGTCAGCAGCTGGCCCAGTTTTCCTATTTTTGACTTGTCTTTTTATCTCTCATTTCTAGCACATTTCCTGATGCATGTTTAGAACTTCATAAGTAAATGATAAAGAGCGGAATGTTTAGTTAAGACAGGATGCCTCACCTCACTGCATTCTGTTTCCCTTTTTTAGGGGTCTGGGTGGAGTAGGCCATCTTGGTTGAGTCTGCCTTGGAGAATTTGGTTCAGTTGTCCAGTTGTGAGATCTGTGGAAAGGTGAGCTCAGAGAACACAGCCTACATCACACAGTGAGTCTTCGCCTTTCCGCCTGAAAGAAGTTGCATTAAGATTGACAGAAAGGAAAATGAAAAAAAGGAAATAAAGGTGAGGCTTTGACATAGCCCAACCTAAGTCCTAGAAAACTGTTTCTCAGGGAAGCTCAAGAGTTTCATAACTTTGTAACTCTTTTTGCCTGGGAAAGACTCTGGGATCTAGATGGATTCAAGAGAAATGAGATTTTATTCTGCTATTAATGCAGAGAAAATGCAACATTACCTTGATTCACAAATGTGACAAGTCTTTTAAATCCAAAATTCACAACTTACTTCTGGGCCTGTTGAATACCCCTGCTGAATGATCCAAGATCCAGAAGGGGTTTTCCCCATATGTATGTTTGTTCTCCATTTCTGTTCATTGTGGGTCTCTTCTCATTCCCCTCTTTCTGCCTTTCACTCTCGTTCTCATTCTGTTTCTCTGCCAAGTCCTTGGGCTAGTTTGTGTGTTGGCTCCTCCCACAGTCTCACTCAGATAGGGCCTGGGGCTAAATGGGTTCAGGGTGCAATGAGCTGTGGAACCATGGTAGAAATGACTGTTCCTTAAAAGACACATCCTTGGGGATCTGATTTACAAAAGGTATAGGATTTTCAAGGGCAACAATGACAAAGAAGTTAGAGAAATTTCCCTAGTGATATCCTCAGGTGGACAGAGGAAACACCAGGTGGTTATCAGATGAGAAGCAGAGCCAAGCAACAGGTTCATGGCAAATCAACCTTAATTTTCTTTCCTCTGTCTGAGAAATAACTATTACACAGGACTTGTTTCTTTGATATATTAACATTATTTGGAGGGAATGCTAGTGAGAGGATCAAAATATATGATGCATCAGAAGCTGCTGGTTTGGGATTTCTTGCTGTAATCCACATAAGGAGCATGAATACCTCATGCCCTGCCTTCCTCTGCGCTTGACTTGAGTGTGAATTAAAGCTCACATAGCTTTGTTAGAGTCCACATATATTCCACATCATGTACTATCTGTCTTTCTGTGCCTGGCTTATTTCATTTAGACTAATGTCTTCAACTTCATCCATGCTGTCACAAATGACAGGATTTTCTTCTTTTTTAAAAAGGCTAAATAGACAAAGGAATAAGCTTGAGTGATCTATTGCACAGAATGATGATTGCAGTAAATAATAATACATTGTATATTTTTAATTGCTAAGAATAGATTTTAAATATTCACCACAAGAAAATAAGTATGTAAGATGTTGGATTTGTTTATTATTCTGATTTAATCATTTCACATTATAAACATGTAAAAAACTCACATTGTAATAAATATATAAAACTATTACTTGTCAATTCTGAATAAAATTAGGGTCAGCTCTAAGATCTGGTTGTTAAGGCAGCCAAATCCCATATGGTCACCTGCACAGTTCAAATCCTAGACCCAGCAGCTTGAGAAATACACTAGGAAGGAGAAACGTACAAAAAAATGAGCAAAATGGAGGAGGAGAGATTGCTGTGTGACCAATTCCCAATGGGGTGCTTTTTTCTCTATAGATGCTTCAATGATATCTAACATTCCCAGTTGTTTTAGAATTTTTTCCACTTATTTTTTCATCTAATTTGTATACAGGACCTATATTATAATGGTTTATTGAAGGTTTCAACTCAGACCTATGTTGATATAATAATATCCCACCAGTTTGCTGATGGTAGTCATAATATGGCATAGAAGACCACAAGAATTAAAAGTTCAAAAGAAACTGTCTCAGGGACAGTCGGTGGTGTGGTGGTTAAGGCACTGGACTCCCACATGGGCAGTTCAGGTCCCAGACCAACAGCTGGAATTAAAAGCTCAAAAGAAACTGTCTCAGGGACAGTCAGTGGTGGTTAAGGCACTGGACTCCCACATGGGCAGTTCAGGTCCCAGACCAGCAGCTGGCTTTCTCACTTTCCCTCTCTCTGTGTCTCTCTCTACTGAGCATATGTGTCCTACACCAAATTAAGAAATGTCAATAATAATAAATAAAATAGTTAATTCTTTAAAAAAACAAAGAAGCTCTCTCAAGAGACGTGCAAAAACTGCAGTAATGTAATTATTTTACATCTCACAAAACTCGATCTCATTCCTCTAGTGAGACATAAGCTGTGATAGATCTAGAAGGAGGCTAAAATAGGAAGAGGATAGTGAAATGATAAACATGATAATATCAATGGTAGCCCATCATCACTAACCTGATACAATCTTAACCTCTACTAACACCGCCATCACAACATCATCAGTTATCATCACATCAACACTTATCCTAACCACTGAATCACTTGTTCTTTCCAAATATCAATGGTTTTGCTAATGTGCCTTTAACCCTACTATCATAGAATCTAAGATATAGAAAGAATCAAATTTATTGAATTCTAGAGCCAGATTCTTTGATATTAATTAGGTGTGCAATCCTGGACAACTTCCCTAATCTCTCTGTTTCAGTTTTCCAACATGCAATATCGATAACTGACCATGACTAACTCATAAGGTGTTATGAGAATAAAATAGTTTATTATTTGTAAAGTGTTAAGAACAACATCTGTGCATGTTAAATATTTATTATATCATTTAAAAATACTTATTAAGTATCCACAGTGCATATTGCTAAGTATTTCTCCAATCTTTGTCTGCTGGTTTAAAATTCACTTTTCCATGTAGGAGCCATCTACAAAATCTGGATCAAGTGCCTCTTATCAGCATTCTTTTTTCAGTATATAGCCCACTCATTCAGGGAGATTCCTCCCCACTACACTGCAATTTTCAAAACCTAGGGCTCTTGTCCTTTATGACTGTACAATGTGTATAACAACAGTTCCTATAAAAGAGTTACATATCCAGTGATTTGTTTCTCCTTTAATTTTTCTTTTCACTGTTTCCAAGCTGTGATTTCTTTAAGAATCCAAGTCTGTGGAACAGTGCTAATAAATAGGACCCTGACACATGTCCTGAGAAGGACTTCCTGTATATCATCCTGTTTCCTTCTCAAGGCAGCAGAGCTCAGCTGAGCAGGAGGCACTAGCCACCCTGCAAAGTCTTTTTGATGGCATTCTTGACTTCCTGATTCCTTAGGCAGTAGATAAATGGATTTAGCATGGGTGTGAGGACTGCGTACACAGCTGAGATTAGTTTGTTGGAATTAAATGATGCAATAGCCCTAGGCCGAACATACATGAAAATCATGGCTGTGTAGTAAATGATGACTACAGTGAGGTGCGATGCACAGGTAGAGAAGGCCTTCCTCCTCCCCTGATTGGAGGGTATACGCAGAATGGTGGAGACAATGTAGACATAGGAGAGGACAGTGGTGATGAGAGGGAACACAAGAATGACGATAGCCAAAGCAAAGTCCACTAACTCAGCTGTGGACATGTCTTTGCATGCCAGTTTGAGGATTGGTGAGATATCACAGAAAAAGTGGTTCATGACATTGGAGCCACAGAAAGCGACATGCGAGATGAAATAGACCTTGATCACAGAGACCGTGAAGCCACTCATGTAGGAGAAAGCCATCAGCTGCACACAATAACATGTGGTCATGATAACGGAGTATCGAAGAGGGTGGCAGATGGCCACATAGCGGTCATAGGCCATGGCTGCCAGGAGCACACACTCCGTGCAGGCGAGTGAGATGAAGAAGTAGAGCTGGGTCATGCAGCCCGTGAAGGAAATATGCCGTCTCTGCAGGAGGAACCCATCCAGCATCTTGGGGACAGTGACAGACACGTACCAGATCTCCAGAAAGGACATGCTGCTCAGGAAATAGTACATGGGCTTATGGAGGGAGCCAGTGACCCAAACAGTGAGCATGATCACAAGATTCTCTACGACCACCAATAGGTAGACCACAAGGAAGAGGAAGAAGAGCAGGACCTGCAGCCATGGGGCAGTGGGGAAGCCCACCAGAATGAACTCACTGACCAGAGTGATGTTTGTCCCCAGCATGACTAAAAACACAAGAGATATTGATGTCTTCTCTGGCAATGCCACGAATAATGAAAATGTCTGTGGAATCAGACAAGAGGCCAAAATACGTTCATAATTCAGTCTTTCTGTGAATAAGACTCCAACAACGATATCTGTTTATAGGATTCTTCTTCAAATGTGAAGCACACATTTCCATCAAAGTGGTTTTTGTAATGCAAGTCTCCCAGAATTAAGTGCACTTTCTCCCCAACTCTCACTCACCCAATGACAGTGATTGAAACGTTACTATTCATGTCATTCTCAGATCTTTTGTTCATGAATATAGACACATTTGGTTCCAGTTCTCTGTTTAATCAGGACCTCATGGAACATTTATTTCTGCCAGAAAGGAATCAGGGAGAAAATCATTGGGTCAGAATATGTTTCAAAAGTTTAACATTTGGGTGATTCCTAAGCTGTAGTTATTAGATACAAAATGCTTTCTTCAAATTAGAGTTTGATAAAATTTTTGAAATGTGATAACTATTGGAAAATTTCTTAATAACTCTTGCACTGGCTCCACATCACACATAGAAGGGACTTCGTATTTTGAATCCCTATATATTTCTCCAGCCTCATCTCTTGTGACCATCTAAATGACATTCCTTGCTCCAGAAATACTCAACTAATTTTTGCTCCTCCATGTCACCTCCACGACTTTGTATACACACTTGCCTCTCCCTATTACACCCTTCTCCAATATTTATATGTTGATTTAAGATTTTCTATTCCACTTAGGAGACATCAACGAAAACTGGGTCAAGTACCTTATCAGCCTTTGTTTCTCAAAACGTACTCAATAACACATGCAGATTTCTCCCTACTACACTGCAATCTTCAAAAATGCAAGCCCTTGTCCTTTATGACTATGACCTGAAAACCTAAAATAGTGGCTGGCAAGTATGTGAATATTCATATAATATGGAATAATAAGTGAATTAATTAATTTCTTGCATTTGAGATTCGCAGGAAATAGATGAGAAACATAGGAGAGAGATCTCTGGACCTTCACTGGCAGGACGCAAGTATCTATCAAGCAGCACATCTATGATACATCCAGAGCTTACACATCCATAGCATTTTCACGACAAACACAAGCACACAATCTGAGAACATTAAACCCAAGCTCTGTGCTCAATTCATTTGATAGGTCGATGTTTCTAAATATCAGTTGTTGTCTCAGACTCTGGCCCAGAGGAGGGAGCAAAGCCAGGAGGCCACTTTAATGCTAACAAGAGGATCTTGTAATTCTGGAAGGCAGAGCTTTTGGTGAGCTAGTCTATTATTTTGTCTTTGCTTAACAAAGTAGGTTACTACAGTCATCCCTTGAAACCTGAGTGAATGTATATCTCCATTAAATACTGTCTTCATCTATAAAGCCTGGGTTTAGTTCCTGGCTTCAGACCATTGCTCATTATTTCTACCAAGCTGTTTGTCTATCATGTGTTCACTTTTCATCAAGAGAGTGGTAGGCCAATTGGGGTTGACCCTGTATTCTTATTCAACTATATCTTCTGGCTGTGGCTCATGGCAGAGGACTGAAGGATGAGGTACTGGAGTACATACTATTGGCACCACTACCCTTTTCTACTGCAGCATTCATAGCCAGAGCTCAGCATTGCTTACTACCTGGAATGAGATCGTCCTTTGTCCCTGAAGTAGTTCAAGAGTAAGTAGCTCCTGGCCTAGTTCCTCAATGCTTTTGACCACATGCTTTTCCAGAAGAGAAGCAACATGTTCTGAGAACAGAGTGGTGAATTTTTTCATGTTATAGTTCCTTTAAAAGCAGCACCAATGTAAAGACTTCTCCTCTGCAGACCATATATACTATTCCTTATTTTAATAGCCAGCCACACAATGTCCCATGCATTCACGTTTGTGTGGAATTGAAGAGCACTGACCTTAGAGTCAGATCAAAGTTACTGTTACTGTCATCCTAAACAGATTACTTAACAATTAGGTACCTGAACATCATCTTCTGTATAATGGGAACATTGGTAATAAGGCCTGCCTGACTGGTTTGTGGCGAAAATTCAATGTGACAATGCCTTGAAAGGTCTTAACAAAGGATTTCGTTCATGGTTGTATCATGTAAGTGTTAGCTATCATTCTATTTTGTTTCACTACACAAATGCATACTCAATCAAATGTGCCTATGTTTTTACTCACATGTGTGCAAATAAACACACAGTCATTCATTCTCTCTTACTCACTTTGCCTGTGTTATTCTAGGGATTGAGGTAAATCACAATTCCTAGAGAACAGAAGTACAGCATCTTTGAAAACTTCTAAGCTACAAACCACTCATGCCTCTTCTTTATCTAATTTTTGTCAGTTTTACATGTGCTTGTTCTTAGGAATTAATGCACACATATTCTTTGTGTCCTTGTCTAGAACCCAAAAGATCATGCATCTGCTCAAATTTCCCCAAATCTGGGTAAAGATGAACTATGCACTGAATTTTCAGTTCCCCATTAATTTCCCCAAATACTCTCCTCCTGTCCCCCAAATAGTGCCTGCTGACATTCTTCTAAATCTCCCTTCATCTTCCTTGGAGCTTTCTTCAAAGATCAACTAATTTCAACGGGTACTTCCAACCACTCACCATGGTCCATTTGCTTCTCTTCAAAAATGGAAAATTCTTCAGACATTTGCAATGATCCTAAGACAGTAGACTTCTCTGCAGATTTTTTTGTTTAATATTCATGTCTGGTTTTTGCTTAGACTGCATGGTAGGTATTGCAGCACTGAAGCAAGAAGACAGAAGCACAATAAAGGGAAATATTTATGTAACAGTCACCTGCCTTCGGCCCCTCTCTGTTCCCCAGGAGGCTCACCACATTGTCTGTCCTGACTCTAGGGAAACTGTGCATTTCCAAGATTATGTCCAGGGGATCTGGACAAGAAAGCTGAATCTCTAGCTATCTATCAGTTCCTGTTCATACCTGGCTCCACCTCGGTCCTTTTCTCTCAGTCCTATATGCATGAAGCAACACCAAATAATTTTAAAAAATAAGAAACCAAATTGATTTAATAAGACAACAGATTCATTCATTTGTTCATTATGTGTGTGTGTATGTGTGTATATATATATATTAAAAATATATCGGTCATGATGTCTACTTTTGGGAACTTACAGTAAGTAAAATAAGAAGTCTACACCAATGGGCACAGATGTTACGTGTGTTGTAACATGCACAAAGTGCCCTAGAAACTCCAAGGAGGGAAATATGCTTTTAAATTTAGGAACTAAAAAAGGATCAAGGAGATGTTATTTAAGACTCATAGGGGTAATATAGTTTGGAAGTAGTATAATGGGAAAAAATTTTGGTTTCAGCAATCAGGTTGGTTCCTAATCAGGTTCCATGACTTTTTTATACATTTGACTTAAGAAATTTTTCTTCATTCCACAGTTAATTTACCTGGAAAATAGAACAGTTCTTTCATCAATATCCAGTCAGTGACGTTAGGCTCAAAAGTGACATGTATGTGTAAATAGTTCTAAAACTGTTTCATGGATCAGCCTCAGTGACTCAGATGGTGGTGTACTGATGGAAGCCACAGGGACAACTCAATTGCAGGTTCAGATCTCCAGTCAAACTATACAGCATCAGGTGCCCCTAGGTTCCTGACTGGCTGGAGGGCTGGGTGAAAGGCATAGTGGTGAGATTAAGACCCTGTTGAGTTGTCTATCTTTCTCTTTTTTTGGAGAAGTTTTTGCTATAGGGTGAAGCGCTCACTAGAAAGAGAGACAGAAAGTGAGAAATCACCCCCTAGGCAGGATGGCCATGCCACAATCCCTTCTCCATTCTCCTCTAGGGATCTTGGGCACGCACACACGTGCCCCGGCGTGGGTTTAAACCACCGGGTCCAGAACTCGAACTGCAGTCGACTACATGGGAGTCTAGTGATGTAGCCATTACGCCATCTGCTGGTACCAGCTTATCTTTCTTTTACGTGCATTCTTGCACACACGTTCTCATGAAGGAACATAAAATTAAACACAATAAAAACTAATAAAACTGCTTTGTGATAACTACATGGATGTAAACTATTACCTGTGCTGGAATACGAACCGTAGCCAGGATTTCATCTGTAGGAATGAGATGAGAGGGCTATCAGTATAGAGACTAGTCCAGGATAGAAGACAGGGTAATGACAGCAAATGATGAGACAACAGAATAAGGAGACCTCCTCTGAGACTAAAGTTTGTATCCACTGCCTTAGACTCCAAGAAGCAATAAATGAACATTTGTGTGTGTTTGCTTAGGGCTAAGAACAGGGGACAGCGATGGCCCTTTCCATCTGTGAAGCTGCCCACAGTCAAATGAGCTCTCAGAATCTCTGCTATTAACTGTGCCTCATGTAACCATGAAATCTAGTATAAACTGCTACAAGTTTTGCAGAAATAAGGGCTCAGGAGATACACTTGTGTCTCAGAGAGTAGCCAAGTGTGTAGTGGCTAGAAGGAGCTAAATCAGAGGTTGAAAAACACTGGGAAATTCTGAAGAAACCATCTTCAGTCCTTGAAGATCTGGGACAAATAGTATTTAATAGAGAAGGATGGACCTAGCCCTTCCCTTACTCCACCCACCCAAATTCTTTGTCTCAGGGCATATGATGAGTTGGCACTAATTCTTGAAAGATTGGGACCACTGGTCTTTGTGAAATGAGACTATGGAACATTAAAATCAGGAAAGGCAATTGTCCCTTGAGGAATAATACCTCCCTCCACAAAAATGCAGATTATAGGCCATGTCTTCTCTACCTAAGGCACAGAACTGTTTATTCTTGTCAGAATCAAATGACGATATTGGGAAAACTGGCATAATTTTTCAGAATTGTTGAGTGTATAAAGCTGTAACTATGTGTCAGTTATACTTAACTCCTCTTTATCGTTCAACTGAATCAAAGCAGCATTGATTCATGAACATCATTAATCATTTAAAATCCAGGTAAAAATTCAAAAGAGGTCTTCACAAAATAACAAAGTGTTTACAGTACACCTCGCTATACTGAAAAGGATAAAGTACTTCGCTGTACTGAAAAGGAAGGGACAGAATACCTTTATTAAAATGGAAGCCACTGAAATATATAAATATATAATTTAACATTTCCGTTAAATTATGTTACAAAAGCACTAATATGTTTCTTTTTTACATCAACTTTTTATTTTGAAATAATGTTAAATTTACAGAAAAATTGCAAAAGTACTAAAGAGAGCTTTTGTTTACCCCTTACCCAGTTTGTTTCCCTTAATATAATCATGTCTTTTTGCCATGTACATTTGTCAAAACTAAGAAACGGAAATTGATACATTACTGTTAACTATTCAGACCTTACCATTTATTGTCATTTGTATCCTTTTTAAGTTCCTGGATCCTCTCCATACACCATACTGCATAGATAACTTATCTTGTCAATCTCCTCTAATCTGACATTCCTTAGTCTATTTATATTTCACAATTTTAAGGGTTTTTTTAATTTAAAAAAATAGAGTTTTCAGAGCTGCAGAATACTTTCTATTTATTCATTTATTGCCTGAGGACACATGTATTTGCCAGAAAGAGACAGACTGTCTGAGGGCACATGTATTTGCCAGAAAGAGACAGAGGATGAGGAGGGGAAAGAGCCCTCTAATGAGATGTGGTCACACCTCAATCCCTTCTCCTCCTGTTCTCCATCCTGTTGGGATTTTGGGGCATGCAAGCATATGTACATGGGCATGTTCTTCATGTCTCTTGAGCTAGAACTTGAACCACTATTGGCCATGTGGAATGTGATTCCTTTAACCACTGGGCTATGAGATTAATACATGATTATAATTTTTAAAATACTTTTCCTCCTGGCCAGCAGGTGGCATGAAGGTTAAGGCAGCTGAATTCCACATAACCAACATCACAGTTTGAGTCCTGGATCCAGCTGAAAATCATGCCAGGTGTGTGTGCATACATGCCCAAGATCCTAGAAAGAGAGAGAAGGAGAAGGGATTGTGGCATGGCCATCAACCCAGGAAGTGATTTCTTTCTCTATCTCCAGTGAGTGCATGCACCTACTAAAACAAAACAAAAAGAAAAAACCTCTTCATGCAGAAGAGTTTATATTTCCTGATTCCAGCCAGTATGAAATGTTATCATTTATCTGTTTGTTTGTTTGTTTGTTTGAGCTGACTGCATGGCCTCGTGTTTAAAATAGCCGTTCCCACATGGCTGATCATGCAGTTTGAGTCCCAGATCCTGAAGGTTGAGAAACACGCTGGGTAAAAGTTGGTGCATGCCTAAAATCCCAAAAGGAGGGAGAAATAGAGGAAAAGGGATTGTAGCATGCTCACTCTCCATTTCTTCTCTTCCCCTCTGTCTCTCTGTTTCTCTGGTGAGTACATGACCTCTTGCAAAAAGAAAAAAGAAAAAGAAATGTTACCAAACAGTAAAAGACACTATGAATGTTAAGAAATTAATTGCAATGTTAAGTAAAATAATATTGAGGCCAGCAGGTGGCATGGTGGTTAAGGGCACTGGACTCCCACATGGCCCACTGCGGTTCTATTTCCACAGTCACTTGGTTGCTTTCTTACTTTCCTTCTCTCTCTTTCTTTCACTCAGGTCAAACTAAAATAAATAAATAAAGTTAAATAAAATAATTTTTTTGAAAAAAGGAAAATACTATTAATTATGGCCTAAAATTCATTTGTACAACATTTGTGGGCAAGAGATTAAAATAAAGACCATTAAGAATATATTGTGGAGGCATTTGAAAGGCAGGTACAGAAATTTAAAGTTTATTCAGTTGCTGGGAACCATCAATTATTTCGAACAGGGATTCTGAGCAGAGATAGATGTCTATCTGTATTAATCCTCACTTGCCTGGTTACTCTGAATATCACTCCTTTCTGAGTAACCCAGTACTCCTAGCTCTTATACTGACACAGAAGCTAGAGACTTCCCAGACGCTGCCCTCGCAAAAGGAAATTATTAAAGATCACATTATCTAAGTAAGTTTTTGAAAGATTAGTAGACTCTAAAGATGGTCTGAAACAAACAGGCTCAAATGGGACAGGGATAAAATAAAGCCCTACCTTTTGGTGTAGGGGAAGCAATCAGTTACATTCATGGAAAGTGGTGAATACTTAATCTGACAGATAATACTTAATTTTAAAAATCTCAGGAGATTTCATGACCTCAAATTTAGTATGAGTATGAAGGCCGTATCACTTGAGAGCTGAGTCCAGTTAAGAGAGGTGTCAATTTCACCACAGTTCACGTGGGTGCCGCTTCCTCTCATTTGATGTCTATTGAAAGGAATACATATGCAGGACACTGTGCTGAACACTGTTTCTGTACCTGGAATGTTTGGTTTCAGATTTTGAATTCAGAATCAGAGGGGTTTTTCTTCACTTAAAAAAGTAATAAATTTTATCATAAAAATCTTAAGAAATAATGAAAAGCACAAGGGAAAAAATGTAGCACCATATTTTTACTTCCTTTTAAAAAATAGTTCTCCACGTTTGTTTTTAAATATATGTGTGTGGGAACCAGCAGTTAGCATAGTGGCTATGTCGCTGGACGCCCATGTAGTCAATCGCGGTTCGCGTCCCGGACCCGGTGGCTTAAAACTCACGCCAGGCGCGTGTGCGTGCGTGCCCAAGATCCTGAGAGGAGAATGGAGGAGAAGGGATTGCGGTGTGACCATCCCCCCCAGGGGGTGATTTCTCGCTTTCTGTCTCTATGTCTCTCTCTGTCTGTCTGGCGAGTGCACATGCCCTATAGCGAAAAACCTCTCCAAAAAATAAATAAATAATAAATAAATAAATAAATGCGTGTATATAGATAGATAGATAGATAGATAGATAGATAGATAGATAGATAGATATAGATATAGAGACAGAGACAGAGATAGAGATAGAGATAGAGATAGAGATAGAGATGATATAGATATATTCCCCTTCTTTCCTTTGCATTTAGTGTCTTTACTTCCTAGTAACTGTTAGGGAAGTTCACATAATAACTATAAGAGCAAGTCCAGACAAGGACATTCACATCCCAGATTTCTATCCCATTATAGAAACTTATTTTACGGGGACCATCCCAGGGTAGATTTTTGGTGACCTTTATATTCAGTCATTCTTGATGATTTTTATGACAAAAGAATTACAGATTCTATAACTGTTTGGCACAAATATAATGTATAATTTTCTAATAAGTATAGTCTAGCAAATAATGTCCCATATCCTTGCAAGGAGCCTTTCACACACTTTATTAAACAACAGGCAACTCTAAAAAGACAGGCAGCAACAGCTGGATCCCACATCTGAAGACAGAAGCTTCATTATCATTACAGTTCTGGGCCTTAGATAATAGCTGAGAGCTAAAATTCCCAAAATCATAGTGACATATCCTCTAACCATCTCTCTTCCAAGATAAGTCATAGGTCTCTTATTGGGAAGAAAACGTTATTTAAATAAACACGTTGGCAATAATGCTGTGCCACAAAATGCAGTTTATGAGTGTGAGAAGTCCATCACATAGCTACAGCCAACATTCGGGTCCAATTCCTTCTAGGCCTGGTTTAAATAAACAAGCAAACAAATAAAGCTGATACACTTGATACTGTGACATAGATTAACCCTTTTATTTACTAATTCAGGCTCCTTTCCATCATTAACTGTATTTAGATCATTTTGTTTTCATGTCTCCATAGTATTCCATTTAACACATAAGCAGTTATTTAACTAATGTCCTATTGTCGATGTTAAGTGTATTTCCATGTTTTTGTTATCCTAAGTAAAAATGCCTACACAAATATTTCCAAATCAGAATGTTCCCAATATTTTTAGGGTTTGTAATACATATCACCAACTTTCCTTCCAACAAGGCTGAGCCGATTTATATTTCTGTGTACCCTAGTGAAGTATGAGGGGTTTGGTCCTGCACCTGCCAGCTGCATCTATTGGAGTAACACACATGCCTTGTCTCCATGGCTCCAAATTATATTTACTTATTGTATTTGTTCATAGTCATCATGGGTTAAATACTGTTCTGGGTCACAGTCACAAAATAATGTATAAGCAGATGTGATCCTGTATCAGTGGTGCTTAGAGTCTAATTAGGGAAGCAGAGGATTAAAGAAAGGACAGTTCTCTGCCACTAATTAAATGTGGACACTGACCTCAGTAAATTAGAAAATGAAACTAGAAAGCCCTGTGGCCCAGGAAGTGATACAATGTCAACACAAAAATTCTTTGTTCTTTAACCTCCTGGTCTTTTAAGTCACACTAGAATTATCACTTGCTAGGTTTCTGGTAACTCATGGCTATAGTCAAGGGCCTATGGCTAGGAAAGATCTCATCAAGAAGCCTCCTATTGCTTTTTCATAATGAAGTCTGCTTCCTTAATAGAACCTGGGCTATGTAAATTACAATAGAGCAGACAATAAAAGACCAACCTCTAGCCTGTACAGTATGGCCCTGACAAGCAGAAGTCCAGCTTCTGTTTACAGTCCATCCTTCTTCTTCCTCCTGGACTAGTTACAAAGGATGTATTCCATTTCTTGGTAATACCTTTGAAACTCTAACTCCTAATTGAAGCCCGAAGAACTCCACTGGACTTTCGGAAGTCACCGATCCCAAGTTTAGTAGCATTTATCAGATTTCATACCTCCCCTCTACACATCTCTGCTAGCCTTCCCAGGGTTAGCTTCCTGGCCCTCGAGCAGGTGCAGAGTACGGCGCAGGGCACGTTTGACCTCCTGGTTGCGCAAACAGTAAATGATGGGATTGAGCAATGGTACAATGACCGCGTAGAGTACAGAGACAAGCTTGTTGGTGTCAAAAGCTGAGAGTGCCTTTGGCCGGGCATAGATGAAGATACTGGCTGCATAGAAGATGATCACAACAGTGAGGTGAGAGGCGCAGGTGGAAAAGGCTTTATGGCGTCCAGTAGCTGAGGGAATGCGCATCACAGCACCAGCGATGGCCATGTAGGAGGCCCCAGTGACAGAAAGTGGCCCCAGCAGGATGAAAATGGCCAGCACAAAATCTGTAAGCTCTGCTGTGGACATGTCAGTGCACGAGAGGTTGAGCAAGGGGGAGACATCACAGAAAAAGTGGTTGATGATGTTGGGGCCACAGTAAGAGAGGCGCGAAATGAGGAGAACTTTCACCATGGAGATGCCAAAACCACCAGCCCAGGAGCCAGAGGCCAGCTGCACACACAGCCGGCCACTGACAATGACAGGGTAGTGGAGAGGATGGCAGATGGCCACATAACGATCATAAGCCATTACTGCAAGAAGGACACACTCAGTGCAGCCCAGGCCCAGGAAAAAGTAGAGCTGAGTCATGCAACCCTCGAATGAGATGAGCTGTCCTTGACCCTGTTTGGGCCCAATGAAGCCAGCAAGCATCTTAGGAATAGTGACAGTAACATACCAGATCTCCAGGAAGGACATATTAGCCAGAAAGAAATACATGGGTTTGTGCAGGGTAGGGTGGTTCCTAATTGCCACAATAATGAGAGTGTTCTCAGTCAGCACCAACACATAGGCCAGCAGCAAAAGGGCAAACAACAGTGCCTGCAGTGGCCCGGGAGCTGGGAAGCCCAGCAGCACAAACTCACTCACTCTCCCACTGTGGTTCTTCCGCTCCATGGTAGTTTCATCCAATGCTCTTCAGGAGGTGAAATTGGTGTCTTTAGGAGGCAGCAGTGAGAACTTAGACTTTCTCTTGGTGGCTTTATATTGGTAGAATGCAATGCATGTAATTTATCAATGAGCTGAGGACACTGTTTTTTTTTTTTTTTTCTTTAATCTGAAAATGATCTAAGACAAACACAGACAAAAACAAATGTATTTTTGTTTTGCTTTGTTTTGTTTTGTTTTACTAGGGATGGGATAGGAATCTGTTCCAGCCTTTGCAGAAGTATTGAGAATCACTTGGTAAAAATGGCACTAGTGGGTCCCTGAAAAATATAGATAAAAACCAAAAACAGAGCGAGAATCTGGGCTGCCTTAAAGTAAGAGTCTGTCTATGAGCTGGACTATGACCGTTTTTGAGGAAATAGATGACACAATGGAGGGATAACAAGAATACATAACACAACTGAGAATTATTAGTGTGGGCATTGCTCTAAAAAGTTTGCAGTGCTAATCCACTTGATCTTTAGAACAATCCTGAGTCGGTACTATTGTTACGCTCACTTAATGCCTAAAAAAACTGAAGCATAAAGAAGTTAAGTGACCCATTCTGGGTGACATAAATAGAAAGGTGGAGAAACAGAGAACTGGGACCTCAGAGTTACCAAAGAATTCAGATGACACTTCTAAAGAACAGACTGTAAGATGCATCTTGGTTTTACATCCAGGAGAGGGAATCTTTGGGGTTCAGCTAAAGAAGTTCCCTCCTGCCAGGAAGAGAGACCAAAGCAGAATATGCAAAGGTCACTGCACCTGTGGAATGAAGTCCTATATTACCCAATGATTAAAAGGAGGACCTGAGGCCTGCCTGGAAATCAGATTAGGAAGTGAATGATGAGTGACAGGACAGAGAATCTCTCTGGTCCTGAAATCTGTACTTTCTTGGGGTGAGAGCAGAGCACCTTCCTTTAGCATCAAGCCACATGTAATAGAGCACTCTTTTTTCTTTGATGTCAAACGTAAAATTGTCCTTGCAAAACTTTAAGCCTTTTTTCTTTTCTTTCTGGATCTGATGTGGGCTAGAAATTGGTATTTCTACATGGTAGTTGATCTGATGGAAAGGTTATTCTCACCTAGTGTTTCTATAGGGTCATGGCATTTGAGAAATCATGCAGAAATTAAAAAGGAAAACGGGGCAGAGTCAGCTAAATATCTGGGTGCTATTTCCTATCACAAGATTTCTTACTTTTTAGTCTTAGACCTGTTCCCATGAGGCTAGCAGGGGAATAATGCATTCATCAATCAAACTTCAACCTGCTAATGACTTTATATTTGAGCTTCTTTTCTCTTTTTTCTGCCATTAGTACTTGAGCCCATGACATTTTTCTCAATACTGAATAGTTCAACTGCAAAATGCCTGTATCCCTGGCTTGCATTTCCCATCACATCCATTCTTCCCATCCACACTCCCAGATTTATTTATTTCAAAATTTATGATGGATCGACCATGTCTAAGATCATAGGCTAGGAGTGTGGTATATTAAAGGTTAATAGGACATATACTAAGTCTTCAAGGAACTGATCATTTAATGGTAGGGACATGCATATTATGAAAAAACTGAGGAGCAAGCATCAAGGCTATGGTCATGAATGATGATTGTAGATCTGAGGTTTCCATCTGTATATGTATGTATATACACAGTGTAGTGATAGACAAGGCAGACTGAGCTTTTAAGATTAAGAAGGTGATGATATGAGGGGACTTCAAAGAGATCTTGGGAAAAAGGAATTAACTTATGAGTTTGTTTCGGTGCAAAAAACATTGCATCAAATAATATGTTAATCCCTTCATATCGTCATCTCCTCCCTAAAAGTTCAATCTGCCATGCTTATCCCTACACTATACATGTTCATGTTCATATGTATATATGAAAACTGAAAATCTGTAATTGTCACTAGTGACCATAGCCTTGATGTTTTCTCAATACCCAGTTCGTATGCCATTGATTTTTTTTCTTGTTGCTTT
>NW_006201985.1:65024-77102 GCF_000334495.1 Tupaia belangeri chinensis
TTGTTTTTTTTTTTTTTTTTTTTTTTTTTTTTTTTGCCACAGAACATGTGCACTTGCTGGAGAGGAGAGAGACAGAAAGAGTGAAAGTGAGAAGTCACCCTTCAGTGAGGAATGCTATGCTGCAATCCCTTCTCCTCCCTTTTTGTCTCAGGATTTGGGGCATCCATGCACATGCTCCTGGTGTGATTTTCAAGCCACCAGGTCTGGGATTCAAACCACCTTAATCACCATGCCACCTACTGACCCTCATTCAATATGCTTTTGACCCTTGGTCCTAAAACATCATGTTTATCCTTCAATATTTCCTACCCTCATATTTGATTCTCTGCACACTTGAAAAAAAAATAGCCTCTTACATAATGACTGCTAACTGGACTCTGCCTATAGTTTCTCCTCTACAGCTCGAATCTTACCATTTTACTTTCCTTCTTAAAATCCATCCAAAGTGCTTCATTGCACAGTCATGTCCAAACTATGTAATGAGGCATACAGGTACTCATGATCTGTCATACTTTTACCAAAACCTTATCTCACACAATGATCCATATATTTATATCCTATAGCTCTCAGCACACGTATGTATCACCTCATATCTTCATTATATTTATATCCTATAGTTCTCAGCACACGTATGTATCACCTCATATCTTTGCTCATGCTACGATCTCCTTCCAGTCTTGGTTCATGTGGCATCTCCTTCTAGAAACATTACTTACCCTTCTTTCTTTCCTTTGCCATGCATAGTTTTGGTGTGATCCTCTAGTTACTTTTTTTTTTTTTAGTTTTTTCTTAAGCGTACTTTCTAAAAGAATGCCATTTTTGGTTCTTTTTTATTTATTTATTTTTTATACATTCAATCACATTATTTGACTTACAAAGTAAGCATTTCAATATGTGAACATTTCTCCCCAGTCCAGTCGATCAAAATATCTTCAACGGATAACAACACACCTCTCTATCCCGTCAATGCTCTGCCTCCGTATCCTCCTCCAAATGCCCTTCCCTAGGTCCCACTCCTCCACACACACCACATCTGGCAGTCACACCCATCTTTTGTGTTTCTACATCCCTTACTCAATCAGTTTCAGTTATAGAGTGCAGACACCCGATAGATATTAAGTGGAGACATACAATGTCTCTCTTTCACAGCCTGGCTTGCTTCACTCAGCAGTAAATCTTCCATATTCTTCCACTTTCTGTCAAAAGTCAGGGTTTTGTTGGTTTTTATGGCTGAATAGTATTTCATAGCTCTCATTACTCTTTCAATTAGAGCCTGTGAGAACCTATGTATCTCTTTAATTACTAGATCTCCATTGCTATTGTTTAGATAGATGTAGACAAGCAACTAGGTAGCTGAACTGGCTCATATCCTTAATGGTATTGCAAGGTGTGAAGATAAATCTCTGGATATTGCCTGGGTCTCTCAAATACAGCACCTCTAGAAAATATTTTTCTTAGAAAATATTTTATTCCTGCTATTCTTCTATCACAGTGAATGGCATTATTTTCCATATAATCAAATATGCCAGAGATATGGAATTTTCTTTTTTCTTTTCTTTTTTTTTTTTTTTTTTTTTTGGGGGGGTTTTTGCTTTAGGGGGCTTTTGCTCCCCAAAGTGAGAAATCACCCCCCAGGGGGGGATGGCCACACCACAAACCCTTCTCCTCCATTTTCTCGGGATCTTGGACACACACGCACACGTGCCCTGCATGAGTTTAAGCCACCAGATCCAGGACACGAACCGAGGTCAACTACATGGGAGTCTAGTGACATAGCCATTACACTAACTGCTGGTCCCGCTCTGGAATTTTCTTAGATCTTCCATAACCTTCTTCCCTACATCCCTTGGCCCCATACTCACTACTTTTCCAAATTCTATTTAAATTGCTTCTTTAATTATTTTTCATGTTTGTCCCTTTTTTTAATTTTTAAATTTTATTTATTTATTTTGCCAGAGGGTGTATGTGCTCACTGGAGAGATGCACATGGAGAGAGAAAGTGTATCCCCTCCCCATAAGGAATGATCATGCTGCAATCCTTCCTCCTCCATTTCTCACCTTTTTTAGGAGTTTTGGGCACGGGGCACTCAGCATGTTTCTCAAACCTCTGAGTCTGGGACTTGAACTACACTGTTGGCTATGTGAAATCCAGCCCCCTTAACCACCTCCCACAGGCTGGCCATGTCTGTCTGGTTTCTCCTGTCCTATTTCTACTTTCTTCTCCCTAGTTCCCTTATACAAGGCTTTTATTTCTTTATTTCATTTTCTTAATAGTCTCTCGCTGGTCTTTCTTCCTCTGACCTGAATCCACATCAGTCTAACTTCCACTTGTTTCTAGAGTGACATTTCTATGTAGAAATCACTGACCATGAGAACACGCAGTTTTGGAGAAGACATACAAAATCCTCTAATAAAGTATAAAAATTATATCCTTTTAACTGTTCTAAAACAATCTAGCCATTGCCCACTATTTTCCTTTTCTAAATATTCCATAGTGTTCTCTAACTCTTTGACTTTCCACATACACTTGTCTATGTCAAAAGAACAAAACAAAACAAAACAAAAAAACCCACCCTACTCCTAGGACTTCTTACTTATCTTTATGTTTCAGCCCCTTAGATATCACCTCTCAAAAATCACTCTTATTTCTGCAGAATAGATTATTCTGTTATGTCTGCCTCTGCCTCTCCTTTTGACAGTAATTCCTATTATAGGGTCTGTTTTAGTAAAGGTATAACAGCTGTATGGATACATGGATAGATGGAAAAAATGAAGGAAGGTATATAATATAGGAAGAACAGATGAATTATAGATCAGGAACAGAAGATAGAGAAAGAAGAATATAAAAAGGATTTGAGTAAAAATAATCAGAAATGAGGAATTCAAATGTGTTACCAAAATCTTCAACAGAATTTGAATAATATATAAGGAAAACACACACTGTAGAGCTACAGGGACTAGACAAAAGATGAGGACATTAGATTAAGTCAGGAATCTTTAACCTTCTCTAGATCAGAGGTATGATATTAGGGCTGGAGTAACATGCTATAAGTCCATTGAGAAAATATTAGGGGAATATGATTAGGAAAAGACAGTTAAGAAAGAAAGATTTGAAAGGCTATAGAAGGACAAGCAAAACACAAACAGAGAAACAGCCGTGAGTGGAAATGATTAAGAATTTGTTATTGGTCTAAGTATTAACAGAATAGATCAGATGTTGGAAATATTGATAGATATCTTAGCTTTTACTAGGTGTAGAGAGGAGGGAGAATGCAGGTATTGGATGGAAGTTTAAAAAAAAAAAGGAAATATGGAGAACTGACCACTTGAAGGATCAATGAATAGTAGAATCCACTCACTTTATTCAGATGTCCATTGACTCATCAAATTCCTCCTGAGATGGATAGGTTGGTTAGTAGAGGGTTTAGGGAATATATGTAGAAATAAGTAGAAGCATCAGGGCAAGGAAAAATATTAGACTCCACTTTCTGTTCCTTTCATGGTCAGAGAACCCTACCAAATCAGGAAAGATTCCTTTATCTCATACCTCCTTTCTTTAGTCCACGCTTCACCCTCCTCCTTCCGATGCTTTGGGATGGCCCTGTGACAGAAGCCCAGGAGACCAAAACAGACACAAGAGGGGAAAAAAAAAAATACTAGGGCAGAGGACAGGGAAAGGGAATGCTCTGGGAACTAGGAAAATAGAAGTTTATCAAGAAAGTCAAGTGAAGGACATAGTGTCATAGTACTCCTCAATCTCATGGTTTCTCCCCTTGCCTTCTCCTTCCCTGGAAGCCTCTTTCCTTTTATCACACCATGGGCCTGCTCAAAGGAAACCACAGGCTTTGCACCAGGCCAATCTGGGTTTATGTCCTGGCTTAATAAAATCTTGGGCAATTGATTTAACCTCGTTGAGTCTTAAACCCCCAATCTACCAACTTTCAGTATGGTGAATATGCCTCCCAAGCTGTTGAGAAGAGTAAATGCTGTAAGATATGTAGAATGTGTCAAGCATGAGAGGGGCTCAACAATTCTGAACTATTTCTTCTGTTCTCTCCTGACTCCATTTGGTTAATGCTGCCTAATATCATGTGTCATTGAAGAAGCACTGCACTGATAGTTAAGGTTTTGGGGTGTTAGCTCCATGCTTATAACAAATCTTTTGTTTAACCTGGGGTTTTACTATGCATGTTTATTTTTCATAAAATGGTAATAAAATGCATTACATACATTACAGGTGGTTTTTAATTTAATTTAATTTTTAAATATTTATTTATTTATTGTTATTATTATTTTTCACATGAATTTTGCCAAAGACAGAGAGAGAGAGAGGGAGAGTGAGAGTGAGAAAACAAGCCACCAGGTGAGAGTGAGAAAGCAAGCCACCAGGTCTGGGACTTAAACCATGGTCAGCTATGTGGGAATTCCAACACCTTAACCACCATGCCACCTGCTGGCCCTATTTAATTTTATTTATTATTATCATAATCTTTTTTATATTACATCGAATCACATATATCTTTACAGTGTATTACATTTCTTTTTACAGCATGATTAGAATGCATATCAGTCAAAGACAAAGACATTATTATCCACATCATCATCATCAAATAGCTTTTCATCATTTTTCAGATTATTATTATCCTCATTATTTTTAAGCATCCAATCACTATATATCATTTGGCTTGTATAAAGCATTAACCCAACGTGAATTACTTCTCAGATCAGTCTAGTTGAGAATACTATACATGTTATCATCAACATGTAATAAACCATTTCTGTGTCCCACTACTGTCATGTGTCTTTATTCATTACAGGTGTTTTGAGGATTAAATGAATCCACTTGTGAAAAGATTTGGCACTGTACTCAACTCTGAGTAGGCAGTATATTGTGGAAGTTAATGACCTGGCTCCACAGTCACACCACTTGTGTTTAACTGTGTCCTTGGGAAAGTTATTGAAACTCTCTGTCCCTCTGTTTTCTCATCTGTGAAATGGAAATGATTCTAATATCAATCTCACAAAGTTGTTGTGAGAATTAAATGAATTAATATGTAAACAGAAGTTTCTTAGAACAGCACCTGAAACATATTGTTCCTCAGTAACTGATATCTATTTGAGAACTACTTATAAATCTGAACCTATTAAGATAGGACAGAGAGGAATGATTAGGACAAGTAAGAGAAGGGACTTTTAGATTCTGAGTTGAAGACTTCCCATAAGTATTTGGGAGGAAGCATATTTTGAAATTTAAATAATTAGAAAAAAATAAATATGGACAGTTATCACTGTCTTTATCAGTATGCTGCTCATAATATCACTGATTCCACAGTAGGAACAAAGTTTTTGTTCCTGGAACAGAAATGATACTGGAGAAGCCATGGGAAATTGACCAAGAGAGAAGAAAGCAATACAGCAGCAAAAAAGATCAGAGCAGCAAGATGGGTCAGAGCATCTGCAAATACCCCTAAAGATTAATTTTTAGTGAAATCATATGCCACTGACATTGTAATAAGCTCTATTTGAATAAAATGCAAATATATACATATATATATATAAAATACCAAATTTTTAGTTGAAAAACTATATAAGCCAGCAACTGGCTGAATTAGTGTTGATTTCATTGATTTGATAGTACTGTTCAAATGAGGAATGTTTGAAAAAGTTTAGACTCTTGAGGTTAATGCCAGTTTGTTTTTTGTGTTGTTGCCAGTCACAACATATAAATAGACTAAATAAAATAAACCATAGTAATTTCCATTTATGTAATATGTCACCCACTTAACATCCATAAGGGTACAAGTGGCATGTACTTAAAGTTAAAAAAAAAAAAGAAAGCCATTTTCTTTTATCCAAAATAAATAGGTGATTTGAATTTTTTACATTTCGTAACACCCCCACAAACTCTGAAGCAGCATCCTAAAATCTAACACATAAATATCTTTATAGCAAGACACACTATTATCTATTGAAGATATTTTGTAGTTTTATTAACTGTACTAAGGAGAAATGTTCACCCGTTGAAATATCCATCTTGTAAGCCAATAATAATGCAACTGAATGTATAAAAGAAAATGAAATTTAAAAAATAAATATAAAAAATAATAATCATAATAATAAAATAAATAAATAGTAATAATAAATAAAACTAATTATACTAATGTAATGCCATTAGTCACAAATTAGAAAATTATCTTTAAATATTATATATAATAAAAACAACTAATTGCATGTTTGTCTGTATACTTTGTTCTCACTATTTTCAGTTTTGTCATTTACAGTTTCAAGATTCTTTCCCATAGAACAGACTATAACAAGTATGTAGGCTGTTAGAGCCCCTGAAGAACACTGTAAAAAAGCTAATTTTCTTTTCAAAAAAACTTCTGAAATCCCACCTATCTGCTTTACATTAAATAATTATGCCTCTAATTGTTTGCCTCCTTCTACACAAGTATGAATATCCTCCAAACTCCTTCCAAAACATGTTAATGCTATTCCTAAATTTATTAAATGTAAAAAGTTTCAACATAAAAAAAGACACATGACTATGGATGCAATGAGGAATGAAAAAAGACTATAAATAAACTCATATCAGTTCACAACAGGTTTTGTCATCCAGTAAGTTTAAGCCCCAAACTCTATTATTATTATTATTATTACTTATATATTCAATTGTTATACACCATTTAGTTTGTAAAAAGATTTTACCCAACATGATATATGCCTTATAGCAGGCAAGTCTAGAATAGTGTACACAACATCACCAACAGCAACAAACCATATTTGTGTCTCACAAATGTCTTACCTCTCTATTTTTCCCCAAATTTCCCTTTCTGTACTCTTCCCCTCTCCTACTCTCCTTCTACTTTGTCCCTAGTGTCCCTAACAATTTGCAATGCTTTTATGACCTCCAGTTTTTCAGTCTCTAACATAGAGTGTAGACAGTCAGTATTTGTTAGGCGGAGACATACAATGTCTCTGTTTCATAGTCTGACTTGCTTCACTCAGCAATAAATTTTCCATGTTCATCCACTTTCTATAAAATGTCAAGGCCTTGTTTTTTATGGTTGAATAGTATTCCATGAAGTACATGTGCCACACTTTTTCAATCCATTAATCTGTTTGTAAACTTAAGAAAGGGTTACAAACAAGAAAATATATTGTGGGAGCAGCAGATGCCATAATGGTTACATCACTGGACTCCCATGTAGTTGACCATGGTTCAAGTTCTGAACCCAGAGTTGAAACTCACACCAGGCGCATGTGCATGCATGTCCAAAATCTTGAGATTGTGGCATGGTCATCCCCCTGGGGGATGATTTTTCACTTTCTGTCTGTCTCTCTTGACTTTCTGGTGAACATATGCTCCCTATAGCAGAAATCTCTCAAAAAAAGAAAAAAATTGGATTTTGAAACTAAAGATAAGGACCAGTAGAATCTATTTATGTAAAACCAAATGCATATACCAAATGGAGAAATAATAGATATATTCTCATTAAAACACAACATAGCAAAAATATCCTTTATCTCCATTGTTTCATATTGCTTTGTTGATTTCTGTCAATACAATATGACATGAAATAAAAATGCTGAAAAGATAGATGTAACAATATATATATATATATTCATGCTTATAGATGAAAAAGAGTACTAAAATAGAAGCTGTTAGACAGTTGTAAAAAAATACAGAAATATATTATGCACCCTTTATCCAGTTTTCCACAATGGTGATGTGCTACAGAACTATAGTACACTATCAGAAACTGTGCATTTACACAGACATTGTTAGAATACAGAGAATTCTCATGTTGCCTTTTATAGGCAGAGCCATTTCTCTTCTTACCCATCCCTTCTTTAACTCCTGGCAACCACTAATTTGTTCTCTATTTCTATAATTTGCCATTTCAGAAATGCTGTTTAATGGAATCATATGGTATGTAATCTTTTGGAATTGATTTTTTTTTTAATTTGCTATAAGGTACATGTACTTGCTGTAGAAATGAGGGTGGTGTTTTCTCAACTCTAAAGAAGTCCCTTCTCCTCCATCCTTCACTCACTTAGAATTTTGCATACGTACACACACATGCCCAGTATGATTTTTAAGCCTCTGAGTCCAGAACTCAAACCACGTGGTAGGACATGTGGGACCACCATGCCACCAGCTGGTCCTGGAATCAACATTTTTCACTTGGTATTAATCCCTGAAGATTCATTCAGGTCATTGCATGTATAAATAATTCACTCTTTTTCTTCTATTAATTTCACATTTTACATAAAGTCCCCATCATTATGTAAATGATATATTTGTCTTCAGCAGAGAACTTTACATTTTTCCATCTGTCAAGTGTTTCCTCCTCTTGCACTTCACTCTAGTTCTCAATAGTTCAGTCTTTTTAAGTTATTTCTGAGTAGTATTCCAGGTACAGATATACCTGTTATTTAAATCACTAGAGGACAACTGAGTAGTTTGCAGCATGGGACTATTATATATTAAACAGTTTACACAAGGTAAACATGTGCGTGTGACTTTCATGTGAACATTAGTGTTCTGTTATCTGGGATAATGTTCAGAGTGACATCGCTGAGTTGTATGTTAACTGAACGTTCAGTTTTAAAAGAAACAATCACAATGTACCAGTTTTGACTGGTTTGTGCCAGTTTTGACTGATTTATACTGGTTCATATTGGCTCTGGCCATTGAATTCCAACTGATACCAGTTCTGACCAGTTAATATCAGTTCTGACAGGATTATACCAGTTCATACTGGTTTATACTAGTTCTGACCAGTTTATATTGGTTCATACTGGTCTATACCAGTTCACACCAGTTCTGACCAACTAACAGTTTGCACCAGTTCTGACAGGCTTATGCAGGATCATATCAGTTCTTATCAGTTTTCACTGGTTCATACCAGTCTATACTGGTTCAGATAGATGTATAATGGTTCTTACTGTTTGAGAGATTTATGCTGGTTCATTCTGGTTCTGACAATTTGTAACAGTTTGTACTGATTTATATTGGTTCTGATCAGTTTGTACTGACTTGTAACGGTTTATACCAGTTCTGATGTGTTTCTACCGGTTCATAGTGATGCTGACCAGTCTATACTAGTTCTGACCAGTTTATACTGGCTCATGCTGGTTCCAAATGATCTATATCAGTTCTTACAGGGCTATATCAGTTCTGACAGGGTTATACCAGTTCAGACTGGTTTGTATTGATTCATATCAGTTTATACCAGTTATGAATGGTTTGTACCAGTTTATACCCGTTTATACATGTTTATGCCTATTTATGCCAGTTCATACAGGTTCTGACCAGTTTGTACTGGTTCTGACCACTCTATATTAGTTCTGATCAGTTCATACCAGTTCTGACCAGTCTATACTTGGTCTTACCAATTTGTACCAGTTCATACAAGTTTTTACTGGTTCTTTCTGGCCTATACTAGTTCATACAAGTTCTGACCAATCTATACTGGTTTGTACAGATTCTGACTAACTTATATAATTTTATACTTGTTCATACCAGTTATGACAGGTTCTGGCCAGTTTATATCAGTTCATACCAATTTGTACCAATTATGACAGGTTTATATCCATTCTGACAGGTTTGTACAGTTTTTGACCAGTTTACATCAGTTGGTTTATACTGTTTTCTAATGGTTTGTGTAGGTTCTAATCTGTTTATATCAGTTCTGACCAGTATTGGTATACACCTTTTCTGACTGGTCTGTACTGGTTCTGACCAATTCTGACCAATTTATACTGGTACCCCGCCAAAATTTTGTTGTGTATGTTTTCTATAATGCAACATAATTTCTTTTATAAAATCCCTGTCTATAAAGCTGATATGGAATGATGATTACAAGTGATTCTATATTTTATGTAGGTATGCTCTTTTTTTTTTTTAAGAGGTTTTTGCTATAGGGCGCATGTGCTTGCCAGACAGACAGCGAAAGACAGAGAGACAGAAAGCAGGAAATCACCCCCCAGGGGGGGTGGCCATGCTGCAATCCCTTCTCCTCCATTCTCCTCTCGGGATCTTGGGCACGCATGCACACGCGCCCGGTGTGAGTTTAAGCCACCGGGTCCGGGACTCAAACCGCAGTCGACTACGTGGGAGTCCAGCGACATAGCCATTACGCTAACTGCTGGTCCCTGTAGGTATGCTCTTAAATACCATTTACACTTTGATTTATGAAAGTCATTGCTACTACTTTCCACAAACTCTATGGTAAGGTGTTTTTGTTTGCTTTTTGTGGGTTTTTTTTTTTTTTTGAGAGGTTTTTGCTATAGGGCGCGTGTGCTCGCCAGAAAGACAGAGAGAGACGGAGAAATAGAAAGCAAGAAATCACCACCCAGGGGGTATGGTCACACCACAATCCTTCCTCCTCCATTCTCCTCTCGGGATCTTGGACATGCATGCACACGCGCCTGGCGTGAGTTTAAGCCACCTGGTCTGGGACTCGAACTGCGGTCGACTACATGGGAGTTCAGCAACATAGCCATTACGCTAACTGCTGGTCTCTCTATGGTAAGGTTTTAATTATTTCACTCCCTAGTTGTAGGGAACATTCAGCTAGACCTAACTGAAACTAATGGAAATGTGGGGAATTCTTATTTTCAGGGCTCTCTCAAGCACTGAGTCTCATTGAACTTATCACACTCTATTTTTGGAGAACACTATGAAGCAATCTCAAAGTCATCTGTCTAGCTTCAACACAAGATTTGTCTTCTTTTATCATGTCATGCTTTTATCAAGAAACTTAAAAGACTTGAAAATTGTCCTAGCCTTAACAAAGAAAGAGGGCATGATCTCACTGTTCTGTGATCCCCAGATATAACTAAAAGTCCTTTTATTCCCTCTCCTCTAAAAAGACTCAATTTCTAGAAAAATAAATGCCAAGCTTTAGTCTCAGAGCTAGTGTCTAAGTTATCTTTACTTCCCTACTTTCTCCACCACCCTCCAAAATGCAGTGTTTCATGCAATTCTCAAACTGATACCACTCAGTATCAGTTGTTTGTTGTTGTTGTTGTTATGGTTTATAACACTCAAAACCATTTAGAACTGATAGGACCAGTTTCAGCAGGTCAGAACAAGTTTGGGGCAATAAAAACTGGCTTGAGTCCATCAGAATCAATTTGGGCTGATCAGAACCAGTTTCAGTTGTCTAGAAGCAGTGAGAATCAGTTTGGGGAGGTCAGAACATTGTCAGAACTAGTTAGGGCAGTTTAGAACCAGTTTGACCCAGTTAAAACTGGTTTGGATCTGTTACAATCAGAATCAGAATGAACCAGTCAGAATCTATCTGAAACAGTGAGAACCAGTATGAACAGGTCAGAACTACTGAAAACAAGTTTGGGCCAGTCATAACCAATTTGAACCAGTAAAAATCAGGCCAAACCAGTTTGGAGCAGTCAGAACAAGTTTAAACTGCTCAGTACCAGTTTTAGCCAGTCAGAATCGATTTGAAATGATAATCAGTTTGAAATGGTTAGAATTGACTCAAAACAAGTTCGGGCTGATCAGAACACTTATGAACTGGCTAGATCTAGTTTGAATTGGTTACAACTGGTTTGAACTGGTTCAAGTTGGTCAAAATGGGTTTGAGCCTGTCAGAACCCTTTTAGGCTGTTGAGAACTGGTTCTTGCTGGTCAGAACCTGTCTGGGCCAGTCAGAGTCAGCTTATGCCCATCACAAACATGTTGAGCCAATTAAAACCTGTGAGAACCAGTTTGAGCAGCTCAAAACCAGTTGGAACATTTTAAGGCTGGATAGAAATATTTTGGGATTGGGGCTGGCAAGTGGAATGGTAGATAACATGGCAGGACTGCCATGTGACTGACTGCAGTTCAAGTCCCAGACCTGGCAGCTTGTTTCCTCGCTTTCTTTCTCTCTCTGTCTCTCTCAAAACATAAGGTAAAATAATGACAATGAATAAAATTAAAGAATTATTTTTTTAAAATAAAATATGTTGTGACCAGCAGTTGGTTTAATGGCTATGTTGCTGGACTCCCATGTAGTCAATCGCAGTTTGAGTCCCAGACCCAGTGGCTTAAACTCATGCCAGGTT
>NW_006201985.1:78960-114778 GCF_000334495.1 Tupaia belangeri chinensis
TTGTTATGGTTTATAACACTCAAAACCATTTAGAACTGATAGGACCTGTTTCAGCAGGTCAGAACAAGTTTGGGGCAATAAAAACTGGCTTGAGCCCATCAGAATCAATTTGGGCTGAGCAGAACCAGTTTCAGTTGTCTAGAAGCAGTGAGAATCAGTTTGGGGAGGTCAGAACATTGTCAGAACTAGTTAGGGCAGTTTAGAACCAGTTTGGCCCAGTTAAAACTGGTTTGGATCTGTTACAATCAGAATCAGAATGAACCAGTCAGAATCTATCTGAAACAGTGAGAACCAGTATGAACAGGTCAGAACTACTGAAAACAAGTTTGGGCCAGTCATAACCAATTTGAACCAGTAAAAATCAGGCCAAACCAGTTTGGAGCAGTCAGAACAAGTTTAAACTGCTCAGTACCAGTTTTAGCCAGTCAGAATCGATTTGAAATGATAATCAGTTTGAAATGGTTAGAATTGACTCAAAACAAGTTCGGGCTGATCAGAACACTTATGAACTGGCTAGATCTAGTTTGAATTGGTTACAACTGGTTTGAACTGGTTCAAGTTGGTCAAAATGGGTTTGAGCCTGTCAGAACCCTTTTAGGCTGTTGAGAACTGGTTCTTGCTGATCAGAACCTGTCTGGCCCAGTCAGAGTCAGCTTATGCCCATCACAAACATGTTGAGCCAATTAAAACCTGTGAGAACCAGTTTGAGCAGCTCAAAACCAGTTGGAACATTTTAAGGCTGGATAGAAATATTTTGGGATTGGGGCTGGCAGGTGGGGGGAGGGGGAGGTAAAAAGGGCGGGAATGGCCGACTGCAGTTCGAGTCCCAGACCTGGCAGCTTGTTTCCTCGCTTTCTTTCTCTCTCTGTCTCTCTCAAAACATAAGGTAAAATAATGACAATGAATAAAATTAAAGAATTATTTTTTTAAAATAAAATATGTTGTGACCAGCAGTTGGTTTAATGGCTATGTTGCTGGACTCCCATGTAGTCAATCGCAGTTTGAGTCCCAGACCCAGTGGCTTAAACTCATGCCAGGTTGATGTGTGTGTGTGCTCAAGATCCTGAGAGGAGGATGGAGGAGAAGTAACTGTGGTGGCCGTCTACCGGGGGGATGATTTCTCACTTTCTATCTCTCTGTCTCTCTGTCTTTTGGTGAGCACATGCACACTATAGAAGAAAAAATAATAATAATCTCCAAAAATAAATAAATAAAAATTTTAAAATATATTAGGGCTTTGAGAATTGGTTTGAGCCAATAAAAACCAGACTGGACTTGTCAGAGTCAATTTAAGCCATCTAGAACTAATGAGAATAAGGATGAGTAGGTAACAAATAGTTGGAACCAGTTAAGGCTTGCTATAACTGGTTCAAACCAGTTATAATTGGTGTAGAGCCAGTGTATAAACCAGTCAGGACCTGTTAGAACTGGTATAAACCATTTAGAACTGGTCAGAAGCAGTTAGAACTGAAATAAAACAGTTAGACCCAGTCAGAACCAGTCAGGACTAGAATAAACCAGGTATAACCAATATAAATTGGACATAACCAGTTAGAACTGTTCAGAACTGGTATAAAACAGTCAGAATCAATCAGAAGTGGTATAAACCAATTAGAGTCAGTCAGAACTGGTTAGTGCCAGTTAGAACAGGTTTGAACCTATCAGAGCCAGTTAGAACAAATATAAACCAGGCATAACCAGTTAGAACCGGTTTGAACCAGTCATAACTGATATAAACCAGTCATAGTCTGGTAGCCCTGGAAACAAGAACTGATTTTAACTAATCAGAACCAGAATAAACTGGTTAGAGCCAATCTGAACCAGTAGAGCTGGTTTGAAATGGTCAGAACAAGTTTGAGCCAGTATCAGTCAATAAGAACCAGTCAGAACATGTTTGAACCAGTTAGAGATAGTCTGAACTGTTCATAACCTGTTAGAGCTGGTATGAATTGTTATAAACTGGTCAGAACAAGTCATAACTGGTGTGAACTGGTCTGAACCAGCCAGAACTGGTAAAAACCAGTCAAAACCAATTTTAGCAAGTCAGATCTGGCATAATCCAGTCCTAACTGGTCAGAAGCAGTGTAAGTAGGGTAGAGCCAGTCCAAACCAGTCAAAACCTATTTGAACGAGTTAGAACCAGTATAAACTGGCCAGAACCACTCAGAGCAGGTATAAATTGGGAAGAGCCTGTTAGAACCTGTTTGAGCCAGTCAAAACCAGTTAGAGAAGCTTATAGCCTGGTATAAGCCTGTCTGAAATGATCATAACTGGTAATAAACAGGACAGAACTGGTATAAAGGGGTGAAAACCAGTTAGAACCAGTTTGAATTGGTCAGAGCCAGTATAAACTGTCTGAACCAGTCAGAATTGGTATGAACAAGTCATAAGCAGATAGAGTTGGTCCAAACTGGTCAGACCTAGTTAGAACCAGTTAGAACCAGTTGAAACAGTCAGAACCAGTTAGAAAGGGTATAAACCAGACAGAACTGATCAGAGGCCCAATAGACTGAGTCATAACTCCTAGTGCTGTCTGGCTTTTTTTTCCATACATGAACAGATTGAATTTTTTGGTGATGTCTGGGAGCTCCAAAGCCAGGGCTTTCCCAAGACTTGACTTGAGATCCTTGAAAGCTTATTCTTGGAGAGGTCCCCATTTGATGTAGACCTTTTCTGGGCCTCTGAGTAGCTCATACTGTGGTCTGGCCTTTAGAAAAAGTAAGAAGCAGTTAGAACTAGTTTCTATTGGTTCTGACCAGTTCCGCTTCTGTCTGATTCTAACTGGTTTACACCAGTTCTGACTTTTGTTTGGTTCTAACCAGTTTAAACTGGTTCTGATTGATCATGACTGGTTTATATCAGTTCATACTGGTTCTGACCATTTTTATGCCAGTTCTGACAGCTTTTGACTGGTTCTAATTGGTTTATACCAGTTCTGACTGGTTCTGATCAGTTTATTCCAGTTGTAACTGCTTCTGATTGTTATAACTGGTTGATATGAGTTCTGACTGGTTCTGGCCAGTTTTGTTTCTCACCAGTTCAAATCAGTTCAGGCTGGTTTTAATCAGTTCTGATTTATACCAGATCTGACCAGTTCAAACTGGTTCTAATCAATTCAAACTGGTTCTGACCTATTAATACTGGCTCTGACTGGTTCTGACTGGATCAAATCGGTTCTAACTGGTTCTTACCAGTTCCAATGAGTTTTGGTCTGTTCTAACTGGTTCTGACCAGTATGGACTGGCTCTACCCAGTTATGACTGGTGTATACTGGTCCTAACTGGCTCTGACTAGTTCAGACTGATTCTGAATGACTCTACTCAGCTCTGATTAGTTCTCTCCAGTTCTGACCAGTTCTAACAGGTTATGACTGGCTCAAACTGGCTCTGACTTGTTCAAACAGGCTCTACCTATTTATGACTGGTTTATACAAGTTCTGACTTGTTTATATCTGCTCTGAAAAGTTGTACTGGTTCTAACTATTTCTGACTGGTTTATAATGGTTTTGACAAGTTCAACTCTGCACTAATTAGTTCTTACCTGATTATAGCAGTGCTGACTGGTTAAACCTGGATCTAACTGGTTATGATAGGTTCATACTGATTTTGACTGGTTCAAATAGGTTCAAACTGCTTCTGACACAATCAAACAAGTATCAAACTGGTTTTAATCAGTTCTGACCAGTTTAGATTAGTTCTGATAGAGGCTGACTGCTTCCAACTGGTTTATGCTGGTTTTGACCAGTTTAACCTGGCTCTAAATTGTTCTAACTGATTGTGATGGGTTTATACCAGCTCTGACCATTTCTGGTCAGTTATAACTGGATCTAAATGACTCAAATGGTTCAAACTGGTTATGACCAATTCTAACTTATTCTGACCAATTTATATGAGCTCTGATTGGTTTATAGCAGCTCTTACCTGTATATACCAGTCTTAACCTGTTCTGAGCCATTCCATCTGGTTCTTACTGGTCCTGACCTGTTCATACTGGTTTTGAGCAGTTCAAACCAGTTATGACCTGCTCAAATGGGTTCTAACTAGTTCTGACCAGCACAAACTTGTTCTAACTGCTTCTGACCAGTTGGAATCAGTTCTGACTAGTTATGAGCAGTTCATTCCAGTTCTGACAAGTTAAAACTGGTTCTGATTGGTTCTAACCAGCTCTGATGCTTAATACTGCCTCAAACTAGTTAGTACTGGCTCAAACTGGGTCAAACCAGTGCAAACTGGCTCTAACTATTTTAAACTGGCTCTAATCAGTTCAGACTTGTTTATACCTGGTTCAAATAGGTTCTGTTTCTGCATGGCTTATACAGGAACTGGTTTTAACTAGTTCTGACTAGTTTATACTGGCTTTAACTTGTTCTTACTGATTTATGCCAACTCTGACTAGTTCTGACTTGCTCAAACTGATGATAGTTGGTTATGATAGACTCAAACCAGTTCTAATGGGTTATGACTGTTTCTGACCTGTTTATACTGGTTTTGACCAGTTCAAACTGGTCATAACTGGTTTATACATGCTGTGCCTAGTTATAACTGATTAATACCAATTCTACTAGTTCTGATTGGTTCATGCCAGTTCTGACTGGTTCTGAACAGTTTGTATTATACTGGCTTTTACCTGTTCAAACTGGTTCTTACCTGTTTATACCAGTCTTGACTGGCTTGGATAAGTTCCTGCCAGTTCTGATTGGTTCTGACCTGTTAATACAGGTTTTGAGCAGTTCAAACTGGCTCTGATCTGCTCAAACTTGTTCTAACTGGCTTTGACTTGTTAAAACTGGTTCTAACTAATTTTAACCAGCTCACACCCATTCAAATTGGTACCGACTGGTTGAAACTGGTTCTGTCATGTTCATACCAGCTCTAAACCAGTTAGAACTAGTCAGAAGCTGTTAAAACCCGCATAAAAGTGGTCAAAACCAGTATTGGCCAGTTAAAATCAGTCAGGACTATAATAAACTGGTTAGAACCAGTCTAAACTAGTTAGAACTAGATGGAAGCAGTCAGAACCAGTGTAAACCAGTTCGATTCAGACAGCAGCAGTTAGAACCAATCAGAACAGTTAGAACAGGTTAGAAACAGCTTAGAACAGGTAAGAACTGCTAGAAACCAGTTAGAATTTGTCAGAAGCACTTACAATCTGTGTAAACTGGTCAGAATCAGTCACAACTAGTCAGAACTGATATCAACCATTTTAGAATAAGTCAGAAGCAATTAGAAGTGCAGTAAGCTGTTTGGAACCAGTCAGAACTGGTATTAACCAGTTAGAACTGGTCAGAAGCAGTTAGAGCCAGAATAAACTGGTCAGAACTGATATAAACCAGAGAGAACTGGTCAGAGGCAGTTAGAACTGGTATAACTTGGTCAGAACTGTTATGAACCAGTTAGAACAAGTCAAAAACAGGAGTGGAATAAACTGGTTAGAACTTGTATAAACCAACATAAACCAGTTAGAAGCAGTCATAACTGGTATTAACCAGTGAGAACTGGTAAAATGTAGTTAGAAATGACCAGAACCAGTTATAAAGAGTCAGTACTAGTTAGAACCAGTTCAAACCAGTCAGAACCAGTTAGAACCAGTCAGAACCTGTATAAACTAGTCAAAACCAGTCAGAGCTTGTAAAAACCAGCTAGAACCAGTCAGTATCATTATAAACCAGTAACAACCAGATAGAACCAGTCAGAACCAGTATAAAATAGCTAGAACCTGGCAGAAGGAGTTAGAACCAGAGTAAACCAGTCAGAACTTGTTAAAACTGGTATAAACCAGTTAGAACAAGCCAGAAGCCATTAAAACCAAAATAAACCTGTCAGAATAAGTATAAATCAGTCAGAACCAGTATAAACCAGTTAGAGCTTCTCATAACAACTTAGAACCAGTCAGAAACTATTAGAAATGGCCAGAATCAGTCAGAATCATTATAAACCAGTTAAAACTGGTCAAAACCAGTTAGAATCATTTAGAACTGGTATAAACTGGTTAGAACAGATATAAACTAGTCAGAATCAATATAAACCTCTCTGAACCTGTGTAAGCCAGTTAGATGTAAGCCACAAACTCAGAGCAATCCAGAAAGAGAAGTTCTCTATCAGACTGGGTCAGCGGAGTAGCCATTAAGCATTTCCAACAAATGAAAGGATAATCACTGCTTCTCTGGACATGGCTACTCTTGCAGAGCCACAGGCCAGCAGGGACTTGAGCTTTAGTGGTGGCCACTTGCCAATGAGTTAATTCATAGGTGTGGTTCCGCAGCCTGACTTCATTAGACTTCTCTCCTGATCAGATCCTCTCTACTCACCTACGCTTTCCCTCCAGCCCCAGGATAGGCCACTGGGATTCCCATCATCTGTGCTCCCTCAGGAGCAGAGTACCTCGTTAACAACTTTTTAATGAGGTCAAAGTCTATGACTGCTCAATAATAGAAGAATTAGTCTGCAACCCTAGAGGACACTTAGTACAGAAGTTAGTGATAACAGAGTTCAGCCCCAGGGTAGCTGCACTGGGGGGAGAGAGGACTAACTCCTCCAAGCAGAAGCTCCTAAGTTCTTATTTGTAGTCTCTAGGGTCCCTTCCAACTCTCAGAGGCTGATTCTGAAAGAGGTCTGGAGGGACCGATGCCTTGGTGGAAGGAAGTGACAGACTCAAGCCATCTCAGGCTTGCACCAGCTCTCAGTCTAGAGACTCTTGGGTAAGTCAACTGCTCTTCAGGTTTTCATGGAGGCTTGTATAAATAGAATATGGCTCTCGAAAATGTCATCATTTTGCCTTCCTTAATCATGGAGTCCCTTGTTTTTCCTACATGTGTAAGTGCCAATTCTTTGTGTTGTTTTCAAGGTTTTTTTAAACTATATGATCTGTCCTGAGTTCAGTCATTGGCCTTTTTTCTCTCCTCTCTGTGTAATCTTTTAGACATGCCACCCATTCCCAGAAATGAAACTTTGACACTCCCGCAGGGAGTGGCCAAATATGAGAAAAATCTTAAGTAGATGGAGTCTTTGTGCTGATGCTACAGGGTAAATGAAAGCTCTCAAGAAGATATAATCTACTGCTGGGCAGTACAGATTAAAGAAAGCTGAGTGCTAGCCAAAGAAGGCCAGGAGAGGCTATTTTAGAACCATGGGATGTAAGACACTTCACAACTACAGTCAATAACAGAAAGCACCCAGCTTTACCTACCCTATAAAAGAATAATCACAGAATGGCTCAGTGATGTGGCATTCTCCTTAAGAGATTCACAGACTATCCAATGCCCCCTCTTTTCTGTCTGTCTAATCTTTCTCAATCCACCATCTGCTCCCACTCGGGGTTCCTTATCCCTTCACCTCAAGACCAAGCAATTCTCCACCATGATTTTTGCTAGGACGTCCTGACAGACCTTCCTACTTCCAGTCACACTGCAGACCTACATACACACCTCACTCCAACCTATAATTAGGCTTCCAGGTTTCTTTATAAACACACAGGTGATATACTCTCATTATCATGTTTAAAACCCTTATAATTCACCCTCATCTTCAGAATAAAACTAATGTTCTTAGTATGTTGTACAAGCCCCTTTATAGTTAAATACTAGCTCACCTTTTCAACTTCAATTTCTACCATTCATTTATTAATCCAAACATGATCATAGAAAATATTTTAATTTTCCTAACATCATTCATCTTTAGTGTCTCTAAACAGTCTTTATTTCCCTCAACAATTTGGAGTCCACAGATCCCGAAATACTCAGCCAAGAAGCCATTTTAAGTCTGAGGTGTGTCTTGGTGTGTTCAGGGAAGCTATGCTCTAAACTCCATCTTATAGACTCCCAAAATACTCAGACAAGGTAGGGCGACCTCTGTCCTCTGTCTCTGTCTGTCAGTCTATCTGTCTTGCACTCTCTCTCTTTCTAATTTTTTTTTTTCATTTTTAAAACACTTCTCACCTCAGGCCTTTTCTTTCTCTTGCTAACTTCAGAAGCCATTTTAAATCTGAGGTATGTCTTGGTGTGTTTGTACGGCATGCTTACGCACCACAAGGCTTTCATTTTTTACCTTTAAAAAATGTTTTTGTTCCCTTTTTTGTCATTTCTGTCTAGTTTTTTTCTTCTCTTTTTTCTTTTCCTTTGGCTTTTTTTTTTTTTAACCTTACCTCCCCACTCTGATCTTCACTCTCTACATACTGAATGTCTAGATAGGCTAGGTACACAGTAGCCAAACATCTGAATACTTGTAGAGTCATTAGACTTCTCAATGCTTATTAAACCTCCTGCTTTAAGGAAGAAACTTCTTCCTATAAATCTGAACTCATAATCTTTTCCTGAGGATACCGTATTGCAAAACACAATAGAGGAGAGATTTTGTCACAGAATGACCAGAAACCACCACAGAGGCACAATAAATATGAGAAACCAAGAAAATATATCTCCCCTAAGGAAAAAGAACAATCCTTCATCAGTCACAGACAGTACAGTAGAACTCATGGAAATGTCTGATAGAGAATTTAGAATATTCCATAGTGACAAAACTGAATGAGATGCAAGAGCTGAGAGACAACTTCTGGAACTCCAGAAGATGCAGGAGAAAAGAGACAATGAGTTCTGGGAGGTGAGGAAGTTCTTGCAATGACCTGAAAAGGAAATACACACCATAAAAAAGAATGAAATGGAGCTGTTAGAGATGAAAGCTGCAATATAGGAAATCAAAACCTCCCTAGAAAGTATTAAAAGCAGGTTAGTCCATGCAGAAAATCAAATCTCAGGTGTTGAAGGCAAAATCTCTGACCTAGAAAAAAAATAACCAAAATGCTGAGAAAATAACCCCCCAAAATGAGAATAATATACAAGAACTACTAGACACCATTAAGCAACCAAACAGCCAGATAATCAGTATCCTAAAAGGTTTAGAAACTAATAAGGACATTGATAATCTAGTCCATAAAATCCTGTAAGAAAACTTTCCAAATCTAGAGAGGCATTCAAATATCCAGACCCAAGAAATACAAAAGACCCCTAGTTAAATCAACCCAAGAAGATCTCCTCTAAGGTACATCACAGCCAGATTGGTCAAATCCACAGAGAAAGACAGCATACTCAAATTGGCAAGAGAGAAACATCAGGTTACTTATAAGTGTTATCCCGTCAGGCTAACATCAGACCTCTCATCAGATACATTGCAAGCAAGGAAAGAATGGGAAAATATATTGAAAGTGTTAAGTGAAAAACAGTTTCAATCAAGAATACTATACTTGCCAATATTATCCTTCATATGGAAAGAAAGGATAAAAGTATTCTCAGATACAACACCTGAAAGAATTTGCCAATACCAGACACACTCTTCAAGAAGTTCTGAAAGAAGTGCTCTACCAGGAAAACTAAAGACACACATACAGAAATAAAATAAAAAGCAACCAAGAAAATAACCAACTTAATGCTAGGGACAAGGAATATTATTAATAATGTTGAATGTTAACTTCCAGGACTTAAATGGAAAGATTGGACCACAATAACACTGCGAATAAAACAGAAGAGAGATTGAACATAAGACTGAACTGGTAAAATAGAATTTTATGACTTATGACTAAAACATTTCTGATTTTTTTATTATGCGTTGTCTTTATTGATTTGAGGATTTTGTTTTCTTTTGAGCTGTTGATAGGTTCAGCAATTTGTTTAAAAATTATTTTCTTCTTGTTTGTTTCTTTAATTAGAAACATAAATTTTTACTCCTTTCTGATCCCTCTGGAATTGGAAAATATTTGGGAGTATTCTTATTTTGTGGCAGAAGATTTATTTGTACAACTTCAATAATACCTGTTGCATTGAATCAGAAATTGGAAATACTCGTTATTGGACAGAGCTTTGACTAGAATATCATATCTGAAGATTATCCCAAAAATGAAAGAACTAAGGTAGATGTCAAGTAAGCCAACAAATGCTCTTGGAAAGATGGCCTGGTACCATAAATAGTTCTACCTGGCAGAGTATTAGAGAAGCTATATGAAATAATTCATACCATAAAATAACCTGGACTTTTCCAGCCCAGCACTATAATCAGTAGAAATTGCAAAAGAGCAACTACAACCAGAGGATTATTTTAAGAAAGACTCTGAAGGAAGAAAAAGAGACTGATCTTTGCTAGCAGAGGGTATATCACAGAATACTTTGGTAGGCAGGGCTGAATTGAGAAGGTTTATATGTGACTTAACAGTCTGAGTAGCTGACATGTAAATATTTTCTCGAAAATACTTAAAACCATACTGTCTCTATTACAGTCACAAACAAAATTATAACAAATATTTTGAACATTACCTTTAAAATTCAGGGTTTTTTAAATTTTGGAAGTTGTTTATTAACTGTCAAGAACTATGGAGTTTAAGCAAAACTTTTCTGATATGTAAATGTGTGAAAATATAAAAATAAATAAATTAGAATAAAAGAGTATTTTTAAAAAATAAATAAGTAAGACAGCAGCAAGGTGATGTCTACTATCTAAAACGTGTAGCACCCAACTAACAGTCCACGGGGGAGGAAACAGGTTTCTGGCTGTAAGTGCGAAGCCCTGTCCTGCTGTACCACTGTAATCAGTAGAGATTGCAAAAGAGCAGCCACAACCAAAGGATTATCTTGAGGATGACTTTGAAGGAAGAAAAAGAGACCGATCTTTGTTAGCAGATGGTATATCCCAGAATGGTTGGTAGGCAAGGTTCAATTGAGAAGGTTTATGTGTGACTTGGGTGCCGGGCGTTTGCTTTTCAGTAGTTTGAGTAGTTGACATTCGAATATTTTCTCAAAAATATTTAAATCCCTGCTGTCTCTGTTATAGAGTAACAAACAAAATTATAACAATTATTGTGAACATTATCTTTAAAATTCAGTTTTTTGAAATTTTGGAAGTTGTTTATAAACTGTCAAGAACTATGGAGTATGAGCAAAAAAAAAATTGATATGTAAAGTAAATGTTTGTGGGAAAATGTAAAAATAAAGTGATTAAAAAAATAAAAACAGCAACAATTTGAAGTCTGAAAGGCACAGATTCTTCCTGTGTCTGATCCTTACTGGCTATGCTAGATAATAAAAAGTACTCTAAGTTTCCTATTTTCTATTTTGTGATTGAGATATAATGTAATGATTTAACTGTATGATATCTATATTATAATATTAAGTCAATAATATATAATAAAATAATAATAGTATAAGCCAACTACATCCACTTGTGGAGCTCTAAGAATCTCTGTGCTTTAGTATTTCCTCCAACTTAACATGGGAGCTCAGACTTGCAGAGTTTGTAAGGAGGTTTACTGTGATTATAACATAAGAAATTTATGTAACCTCCACTTCCTTCCAGGAAACAGAGTAAATTAAGTAACTAGCATTTATTGACAGGCAAATATGACTTTCATACTTTTAAATAAATAAAGGCTTAATCCTCAGAAGTATTATCACAGTTTATAAATAGGATGGATGCTTCAAAAAAGTCAGTAACTTAAAAAACTAACATCCTTGATGTGTCAGAGCTAGGATTTTAATCTATGTCTGAATCCAAAATATCATTTCCTTTTAAATTACTGCATATGTCTTTTCCAAAAACTGCATATATAGGTATAAGCTAGAGAGATAAATTAACAGGCAAACAGGATAGTGCTTAACATGAAATTAAAAGTCTTTAGGACAGGGGGCCAGCAGGTGGCATAATGGCTATGTTACAGGACTCCCATGTAGTTTACTGTAGTTCACATCCCAGACCCAGCAGCTTGAAACTTACATCAGGCATGTGTGCATGCATACCCAGCATGGCCATCCCTTCAGGGAGATATTTCTCACTTTCTGTTTCTATGTCTCTGTCTCTCCAGCAAGCACATGCACCCTATAGCAAAAATTTCTCTCTTTCTAAAAAAATAAGTCTTTAGAGTGATAGAAGGAAATTAATCAAAACATATCAAAAGCAATGTTGAGACCAATTTAAAGGGGAATTATCTTCATTATGTGGCAAACTATTTCTTTGGTATCATTAAAAGTATCTATAAAGTTAATTATATTCTCTGAATGAAAAAGATACTTGGGACAGAGTGCCTAATAAGTGTTAGAATTATTATTAAGCCTTGTGTCTTTACATAACTACTCTAAAATTTCTTCCCAACACATCCTCACCATATTAAAATAATTTATCTTTTAAGATTCATCTCTGACACTATTCTGTAGAATGCAATTCTAATTTTTTCCTCAGAAGCTCTTTCTGATTTCCTTAGAGAATTCACTCATCTTTGTCACATAGTCTCTTGGACAGTTGCTATTAAAGGACTAAAACATGAACATTGTATTTTTTTTTTTTTGAGAGATTTTCACTGTAGGGCGCGTGCGCTCGCCAGACAGACAGAGAGAGACATAGAGACAGAAAGCAAGAAATCACCCCCCAGGGGGGATGGTCACGCCGCAATCCCTTCTCCTCCATTCTCCTCTCGGGATCTTGGGCACGCACACACACACGCCCCGCGTGAGTTTTAAGCCACCGGGTCCGGGACACGAACCGCGGTTGACTACGTGGGAGTCCAGCGACATAGCCATTACGCTAACTGCTGGTTCCCAAGAACATTGTATTTTATACACTTATCTAGTGCCTGGGTGTTAGGACAGCCTCTTATTTATGTTCATATGATTGTGCCTGGCACTCACTAACACATAATAAATGTTAGTTTCTGGATAGTTATCTCTAGCAATGACCTCTTACCCAAATATTTCATTTTAAATGTTTGCGACTACCTTTGAGACATTGCTGCTTGGGCAGCAAGGTACCCAAGTAGCATACAAACGACTGTGTGCTTCCAAGCTACAACGCATGAAATGAATTGTTATGAAAGATGCCTCATTCACCCTAATAAGAGTTGCAATAAACAAAGCAAATGTCTTAAATTGGTGAACAGTTTCCTATAAAAAATGTTCTTTGATTTGTAAATATTTTTTCAAGAGACCCCCAGATTTTTACCATTACCAGAAATGTTATACAAAAAGCATGCAAAAAAATATTTACCCTCTCTACTGAAAAGCATATTTTATCTGTGAGTTTGCTGAAGGTCACGTACAGATAGAGCAACCTTCACACCCTGTGTAGCATGCTTGCATGAAGATGTTCTAAACCCAAGGCTTACTTAGACTCAAACACTGAGAGCCTCATTCTTCCAATTACTAAATCTGGACAGTTATTTCAACCCTTCTTTGCTTTTACATTCTCTCAGCAAACATTTCATAAACTAAGTCCTGAGGGTACAATGGTGAATGAGGTGCTGCTGTCTAGTTGGTGCTGGCTCAGTAAGTGAGTCAAAGATGTAAGCAGACAACCATAAGATGGAAACATCACTATGCAGTACACTTTTTCACATTACAGTGCCACAATTTGATAGTTTCTATCCAAGATGGATTTAATCATTCTTTAACTCCTGCAAATTCTTCTTTGGCAGCATAATTTTTACTCATCCCCACTGTTAATTTCCATTTTCTTTTGCCACTGTCAACAGCCTGTTACTTATTCCATTTTTTATGCCATGTTTCTTTGACATAATTTTCCATTTGATCAGTGAATATTATTACACCAAACGCCAAGAGTAAAACAATGAATAGGTACTGTTCTCTAGGCACTCCTACCTCCTGGAGTGGCACACACAGTAAATAAACAGCATTAGAACACAAAGGCAGTTCCATGCAAGTGTTTTACTATTTGTAATTTTACACTAAGTGCTGCTTTAGAAGTGTTAGAACAGTCTCTTCAACCTGTTCATTCTCCCTTGGAGAATTACTCTTACTCAAACATAGTTCAATTATTATTATTATTGCCAATGCCTTCCATTACACTAATCCTTTTGTTCTCAACAATTGTCACAATAACTGCTCACTGTTCTCAAGGCTTCCAACATGACATCACATTCCTCTATACACATACCGTTAAATAGCAGATTTACAGCTATGAGCAAAATGCACCCCTGCCTTTGAGAACATTGAAGTCCAATACAAAAGGATTAAATGAAGAATTTAAAAATATGTAATTACATTTTGCTATCATTGCTATGGAAGAAAAGAAGAAAAAAAGTTCTGAGAAAGAATCAACAGGAGTCCTCATTCAAGGATAAGGAATATCCTTTCTGAGGCTATGAACTGAGTAGGAATTAACTAAGTGACAGTAGGAGGAGAAATTCTAAAAAATGCATTAACACACAGAAAGGTTTCAGGATAAAAAAGGAGTTTTGTACATTCGAAGAAAAGAAAGTAGCCAACCTGATAGTCATTTACTGTGTTAAATTGTACAGTATTGATGATAGTAGTAGCAGGGAGATCATCATATAGACAATGGCATCTTCAAGTCCAAAGTCAAACATTACCATGATAGAATTTTTTTTTTTTTGAGAGGTTTTTGCTAAAGGGCATGTGCGCACACCAGAAAGACAGAGAGACAGAAAGCGAGAAATCACCCCCCGAGGGGATGGCTATGCCACAATCCCTTCTCCTCCATTCTCCTCTCAGGATCTTGGGCACGCACACACACACACACCTAGTGTGAGTTTAAGTCACCAGGTCCAGGACTCAAACCACTGTCGACTACATGGGAGTCCAGCGACAAAGCCATTACACCAACTGCTGTTCCTTCATGATAGAATTTTATCACTTAGGACAACTCCAAGGCTTGACATGTTTCCTACATCTTATCTTGTTTTGTTTTCACAATAGGTATTGGGGTATGAAATAATTTTAATAGTTTTCACTGGGTCATAAGGCTTGAAGTTTCAAGGGAATGAGAATGAAAGCATTATTTTGTTTCAAATACCTGTATGTTTGTTGAAAGTTAATAAATATACATGATAAATTAACTAAGTAAAAAATAACTTAATGATTAAAAGATTTCCTTCTCCTTGATGACCTCTTTGTTTCCCCATTTTCTTGCTCTAAGGCAAAAACTACTGAGCATTTCTTGCATATACGTCTAGAAAATTTCCATTTCCATATTTTCTCTGTGTGTGCATATAGTCCCAGGTGGTGCATAATGGTAACACAAGTAGGCCCACATGGGAAAGGCCCTGAGTTCATATTCTGGGATCCCTCTGAGCATGCAGGCCACACACACGCTTAGCCGAGACTGTGTGTGAGTCATGGTGTGAAGATATTGATCTGTTTCTTTCTATCTCTCTTTTACTTTTCTCTCTCTCACTCACTCTCATGGAAGAGATTAATAAATACAATTTTAAAGTATTTGTATGTAAGTGTAATATTTTTATACAATATATGTAACTTGTATGATACGTGTATAATGTCCTTCACCTTTGTTTTTCACAAAAAAAAAATTTCTTGGGAATTCATTCTATATTAACGTGATATAGTCACAATTACATAATATTATAATGGAAATTGTATAGCTTTTAATCATTTTCCTACTGACAGAATTGGGGCCGTTTTTCCTTTTTTTACTGTTAAAAATTGTGTTACAAAGTGATTTCTAGTCCTTTAAGTAAATACCCAGGAGTAGGATACTTGGTCATATTGTAGTTCTGTATGTTAACTTTTGAAGAATCTCCATATTGTTTTTCATATTGATTATCATAATTGGAGAGACACTTGCACATCCATGATTACCACAGCAATTTTCGCAATAACAAAGACAAGGAATCAACCTATTTGCCCAACAACTGATGACTAGATTGAGAAATGTGGCACATAGACAATGGAATACCATTCAGCCATAAAGAACAGTAAAGTGTTGTCATTCAACCTGAAGTGGAAGAAGCATTAAATCTTAGAAGATTTCATGCTAAGTGAAATAATCCAGACTATGTAAGATAAACACTGTATGACCCCGACTTAACATATGCCAAATGCCTGCACTGTATGACAGAACTGAGAGATTTGAAGACACAGAAGTAGAAGACAACTATAGACCAGAGTCTGCATGGGGGTGAGAGTGAGAATCAGGGAATGGGCTCAGGAAAAAAGCATTTAGCAGACACAAGAATGCATATAGACAAGGCAAATAAGTTATGAAAAGTATACCAAAGCAGAGTTAATTTTACAAACAAGTGTTCCCAATCATGTGTGTGTGTATATAGATATATAGAGAGAGAGCTCAAAAACAAAAAGCTAAACAAACAAAAACACCAACCAGTGAAAATCAAAGGTGTGAAACATTATCTTTGTTGAAGATGATCAGTATGATAATGTGCTTGATTTGATTATCAAAAAAATTATACCCTACAAAGATATAAAACAATTAAATGTAAATAAGTTATTAAATACAATTTTTAAAACTGTGCTTTGATAAAATATCATAATATTTCCTATGTCTAAAATTATATCACTCTTAACACCCGAATGGCTATTTCTATTTCATACTTCTCACTAGCCATATCAAAATTCAAGAGCCTAAATTCACTTGATCAACATTTAGACATGAGGTTATATATATTGTTTAGATATCTTCCTTAACAACAACCAGCTGAGATTAATCCCCCCCAAAAAAAAATCCTATGTTAAAAGACTTTTCTTGACTGAGCCCTTCCTTTCAGCAATTTCCTGTCTTTTCTTCACATGGATTTTGTTTATAGCAACTGCTTAGTTTTATGCACATCATTGTTTATTTGTTCAATGCCTGGCTTCCTCCATTCAAGTGAATGTTTTATAAGCACAAAGACTTTGTTTTGTTCATTTTTGTATCTCAGAGTCTACCACAAAGCCTCGTGTTAGTAATTTCTCAATACATATTTGTTGAATAAATGAAAACTTGTTTTCCAAGCAGTAGGTTATAACATTTATATGAAATATTTCTATTTATTTTGAAATATATACTGACATTAATGACTATCCCATATCATCATACATATCCTGGAAAGTAAGGCTACCATCTTTTCTAGGCAATATGGAAACTGAAACTCAGGGAGTTTAACAAATCACTAAATGGAACTGGTTTTAAACTAAGGTCACTCAGGATCCAAAATATTTGTGCTTTTCTCTACATAACCCTGCATCCCTAGAGTATGACTTTACTTTTTGGAACTTTATCCTTTTGCCATCTAACATTCCTTAGGGCCCAAAGGACTGAACATTCAAGAAAGGTCAGGTTCTCTTGAGGAGGGCAGTAAGGGGAGCTTGGGCAAACCCAAAAACACCTGAGGGAAAATTCAGGTGCCAAGTTTTCAACTGGCCCTGAGGACAAAAGCAGCATACCTGGGTGGAAATATTCTCCTAAAGTCATCTGAGACCATGGCCAGCCCATACAGTGTGCAAGACCAAGTCTGACAGAGAAGCCTCAGTGAGCTGGGTTCAGCTCCAGCTATTAATGATTAGCCTGGACAGGGAGTAAGACTTCCCTGCTTCCTCTTTAGTTTTTTGGGGATTTTGTTTGTTTGTTTGTTTGTTTTTCTGAAGCAGAGATAGAATTCCTAGATTACTAAAGGATATGCATGAATTATGGGTGTCAGGTATTGCTGATCAAGGCAGATGCCCCTACTGGACACAGGTAAGTCTCCTTACCAAGGACCAAATCAACCAAGGTTTCTTCTATAAGGTCAGTTGCTCAACTGGATAAGGTTTGGGCAGGATTTAATGGGACACCTAATTTTACTCCTATGCCCATATTAAGAAGATCTCTGTCAGTTCCTCTCCTCTCTGGGGTTTTCTTTTCTTATGTCATAGATAAGTGAGATCTAAGGCCATAAGAAAAACAAAAATTGGAATTTTTTTCCAATTCTGTCCTGTAAAGCTTTCTGGGTCAAGAACTTCTCAGTCTCTGTAATTTTGACAGGACACATATTTGCTCCAAGTCTTGATTTTTATCTGATTAACCAAGAGAAGACATGCCTTTGTGAAACATTCCTGAAGCAGAGGATGTTAGTGGCCATTAGCTCTTTAGGATCATTTTATGCCTATAGAAGGCTTAGAAGAGTGAACTCCTATTCCTGGGATAGACAGTCAAATGATTAGCACAGAGATGTTTCTAGAGATGTTCTGGGGAGGTGGAGGGTGGGGGTGGCAAGTGCCTGTGGGCTGACTATGGGCCACTAGCTTCTGTGATGTCTCCTACACTGGAGAAAGGGTACCCACTCTTATTTACCAGTAGTTCTCAGGAGTTCTATGGGAAATCCAGCATCTGTACTTTTTCTTAATCCTCTTCACTAGCATGACACATTGCTTATCCATCATGACATGGAGCTCCTCGTAAAGAATTTTGGTAGAAAGATGTGGGTAAATATCAAATCCAATATAAATTCAGAAATAATTAACTTTCTGAAATTTATATATTTATTCTTATACTAATTCATCCCAAAAAAACATGGAAAATAGCTTAATGTGAACAGGCATTGGGCTTATTCCTGGTTATAATAAGCACTTCCTGGTCTGAAGGAGTGTGCAGACTAAACTCAGATGCCAAAAGATAATTAAAATACAACTGAATAAACTACTTTAAAAACACATAGGAATAACTATCTGGAAATATCAGAAGGGAGACACATTTTAGTTGAAGACAAGAAGGAAGAAATCAGACAGATGGAAAACAGAGCAAATAACCATGGACAATATTATGTGCAAAGATGAAGGCCAAATCTGGACATTTCACTGTTTTATATTACCCAGGAGCTAAGCATGATTTTTATATTTTTAAATAGTAACAATAATAGCTTATGATACCTAAAATTAAAATAAAAGTTTAATGTCTACAAATTAAGTTTCACTGGGGCCAGCAGATGGTATAAGGGATATGTCACTGGACTCCCACATGGCTGACCGTGGATCGAGTGCTGAAGCTAGAGACTTGAAACTCACTCTGGGTACATGTGAGTGCGTGCCCAAAATCTTGAGAGGAGAATGGAAAGTAAAAGGTTGTGGCATGGCCAACCTCCTGTGGGGTGATTTCTCACTTTCTATCTCTCTGTCTCTCTAGCAAGTGCAGGAACCCTATAGCAAAAATCTCTCTCTAAAAAAAAAAATAAAGTTTTGTTGGAATTCAATTATTCTTGTTTGTTTAGGTATTTTATATATACTAAATTGTTTATATATATGTATATCTATCTGCCTATAGATTTCAAAAACCTCATAGAAAAATTAAAGTATGAGTTCTTTTGATGCAAAAATTTTTGAAATCCACACATAGTTTTCATAATATTAATTTCCCATGAACTACTGATGACCCTTTATATATTCGGTAGTAGGCTTATGTATGTATGTTAGTTACAGGTGTGTGTTTAGATAATGAATGATTTTGACAAAATCACATGGTCCACAAAGTCTAAAATATTTTATATCTGGTATATATATCTGAGTCATGATTGACCTACTCACTTATGGAATTGAGATTGTTTCCTATTTTAACACTGCAGTGATACAACACTGAATGTATCTGTGAGTGAAATCATTATCAATGATATAAAAATAAAATACTCTGAATATAAAGAAATATACAAATGAATAATGTTAAAAACTTGAAACAGAATAAACAAAATATTTATCACCACACTTTCAAGATATTAACACTTGAATTACTATAATTGGATTTCCCTAGATATGGGTATAATTATATATTTTTAAATAAATGCTTTTATATTGAAAATATTACTGAGCAATATATACCATCCACTTAACAAATACGTTAAACATATCCCTATGCTATTATCCCCTAATAACCCGTAATATGCCCTAATAACCACCATATAACAGAATTCAAAATGACTGCATAGACTTCCTTGTCAGAGATATAATACAATTTATTTAACCAATTTGATATTTTTATTCTTTTTATTCAGTTATTTGCTACTAAATTATCACAAATAAGGTTTAAAAGAGAATTCTGGTAAATAACATTGTTTCCAAACTTAAAATAAAATTGTAGATAGGATATTTCTAGTGCAAAATGTCTTCAATATATATGAAATCTGTCATTTTGACCAACAATATTTGTTTCCCTTCTTTTTTAATGTACTACAATTTTAATTTGCACTACTTCCTGGTAATTATGAATATTTTTCCATATATTATAGCCATTTTGATTTAAAATGTATGGCTATATCCTTTGCCTATTTCCCCCCACATTTCTATTCTTCTTCTTATTATTATTATTATTCTGTTGGTGGTAAGAACGCTTAACATGAGGTCTATCTTCTTAACAAATATTTAAGAATGCAGTACGGTATTGTACACAATGTTATATGGTAGCTCTCTAGAACTTATTTAACTACCCAGCCCAAATAAAATTTTGTACCCTTTGAACAGCATCTATTGGCTTCCACCCTATCCAGTGCCTGATAACCACCATTCCACAATCTGTAGGTTTGACTATTTCTTTTTATAAAGAGTTATTTAACTTTATTTATTTTAATGTTATTTTATTTATTCATTCATTTATTTTAATTTGATCAGAGAGAGAAAGACACAGAGAGAGAGCGAGGTAAAGTGAGAAAGCAAGCTACCAAGTCCAGGACTTGAACCATGGTCAGCCATGTAGGAGTGTCCAGCACCTTAACCACCATGCCACCTGCTGGTCCCCTAGGTTTGACTATTTCTGATAACGCACATAAGTGGAATCACACACTATTCTGTTTGACTTATTTTCACTTAGCATAATTCCTTTGCATTCATTCATGTCATCACACACAGCAAGTTTCCTTCTTTAACAAAGCTGAATATTTCATGGCATGCATATATCATATTTTCTTTATCCATTCATCTGCCAATAAATATTTAGGTTGTTTCCATATCCTATATTGTGAATAATGCTGTAACAAACATGTGATGCATTTATCTCTTTGAGATCCTAATTTCAATTTATTTGGATATATACCCAAAAGCAAACTGTTGAATCATATGGTATCTTATTTTTAATTGTTTAAGAAGCCACCACACTGTTTCCCATAATAGCTGTAACATTTTGTATTCCCACCTGGCACAAGAACTCCAATTTGTTCACATTCTTGCCTGCATATGTTTTGTTATGACCCTTGTTTGTTTGTTTTATTATAACAGTTATCCTGTCAAGTGAGAGATAACATTTCATCGTGATTATGATTTGCATCTCCATGATTATTAATGATGTTGAGCACCTTTTTATATACATTACAAATATAATATACTAATCTCTGGTCAGATATATGATTTGCAAACGTTTTTCCCCATTCTGTAGATTTTCCCTTCACTCTGTTGCTTTTGCTGTGTAGAAGCTTTTTAAGTTGATGTAGTCCCACTTGCCCAATTTTTCTTATGTTACTTGTGCTTTTAGTGTAATATCAAAGAAGTCATTGTCAGGCCTCAGTGTCATGTAGCTTTTGCCCCATGTTTTTCTAGTCATTTCATAGTTTCAGATCTTATATTAAAGTACTTAATTCACTTTAATTTGATTGTGGCGTGTGTTAGAGGGTCTAACTTTATTCTTTTGCATGTATTTATCCAGTTTTCTTTGTTTTTAAAACAAAATATTTTATTTATTTATTTATTTTTAGCATTTCCAGAGAAAGACACAGAGAGAGAGATAGAGAGCAGGAAAGTAAGAAAGCAAGCCTCCAGGTCTGGGATTCGAATCGTATTCAGCCATGTGGGAGTCCGGCGCCCTTAACCATACCACCTGCCAACACTAGTTATGTAGTCTTCACAACATCATTTGTTGAAGAGACTTTCCTTTCCTCCATAATGTTATTCCTAACAGTCTTATTAAGTATCACTTAACCATATAACAATATACTTAAATTTATTTCTGGACTCTCCATTTCGTTCCACTGGCCTATATGTCTCTTTTTATCCCGCATTTTTAAAGCGTCAATCTTCCTATTTCCTACTCTTCAGAAATCAATTGGAATTTTTGTTATATAGATTTAGATATTTTCTGATTTTTATTTTTCTTCTTAATTTTTATTTGGGTCATCTAATATTCAAAATTATTTGCTTCTTATTTGGGCTAATCCTATTTTCTATAGAAATTTTGCCTTAGCATACTGCTGTGGAAAATCGTCAGTGTCTTAAACTAAGTATAATTCTACTTCCCTCATATTCAACCAGAGTTTAATTTCAACATGTAAGTCATTATCAATATTAAATAGTATTTGTATATGATAAGAGGTAAGGGTTTAATTGGATTTTCTGCATTGTCCCAAGGCTCTTCATTAAATTCTTGTATATACATTACTTATGAACTTTATAATGTTTCAATGACATGTTGGATATAAGTATACTATATTTACATGTGTAAATAAACAGATCATATTATATTTTATACAATAAAATATAAAATAATGTTACAAGCTATTTTAATCTATACTCATGTACACAATTTCTCTACTCTTTTCATTTAAATTCTTAGAAGATACCAAAACTTTTTTTTGGGGGGGGAGAGGATTTTTTGCTATAGGGCGCGTGTGCTCGCCAGACAGAGAGATAGAAAGCAAGAAATCACCCCCCAGAGGGGATGGCCACACCGCAATCCCTTCTTCTCCATTTTCCTCTTTGGATCTTGGGCATGTATGCACACGCGCCAGGCGTGAGTTTAAGCCACCGAGTCCGGGACTCGAACTGCTGTTGACTATGTGGGAGTCCAGCAACATAGTCATTACGCTAACTGCTGGTCCCACCAAAACTTTAATTATATTTGAATCATTTTATCAAGTTAAAATGAAACCATAGGAATTTTTAGTTTGGAATTACATTAAATACTAATTACATAAGAACTTATATTTTTATAGTAATATTTGAGGAACACAATGTAATACTCAATTTGTTTAAAATGATGTTATAACATTTTATTAAGGGATTCTGGTATTCTGAAATAGAATACCTCACATTTCCAGATATGTTTATTCCATGATTTTTGTATTTTATTGATTATATAAAATTTATATTTGGCTGCTTTTCCCTTAAAAATAGGGAGATGTATTTTTTAAAATATTTTTTGACTGGTAAATTCATGGAACTTCTTAATTTTAATAGCTTTTCTTCTACAAATAATAATAATTCTATATTTTCCTTTTAAGTATATATGACTCATGTATTTCTCTCATCATATTGCAGTGGCCAGCATTTCCAAACTAATAGTGGCATTAAAATGGCATCAAAATCTATAGATGGTCTTCAAAATAACTACAACTCCCCTCCAATATATATGCAGAATTTCCTATGGGTACATATGGATTCATGTACATTCTAGAGAAGAAAGCGTTCATAGCTTTTGTCAAATTATTAAAGGATTCCATAGTTCCATAATTGCCTACACCTTGGTTCTCATATTCTTAAGCCTAGAACTGGCCCTTTCATACAAATGTTCATGGTTCTTTAAGAGTTATCCTCTATTCATGAGTTATAAAAGTTTGCTGAGTTGTAATCTTTTAATCAGAGATAAATGCAGAATTCATTAAACATTTTCAAGATCTACTGAGAGCCACTCATTCTTTACTGAATTGTTGATAGAATTAATTATATTTGAGTATTTCTTAAATATGAACCATATTTACATGCCTGTAATAAATCAAACCTGCCCAAACTTACATAGTTTTGAATTAAGAATGATCTCATTTTATTTGGTAATGCCACACTTGTGTTCAAACTAATCTCTGGGTGTGTGTGTGTGTGTGTATGTGTGTGTGTGTGTGCATTATATCTGCAACTTTAGAAAACAAGTAGGGGTAACTGTATTAACATTAACTGGGAAACACTGCATCTTTTTCTCTGTTCTGAAACAGTTTGACTAAAGATAAGTAATGAGATTTATCTGTTCATTGAAGAACTTTATTATCTAATCCATTAAACTATCCTGGCACATGGCCTTTGAATTGTATCTTTTCATAAGTTTACTTCAACCTACCCACATTTTTTATTTTTTTAAATCAAGATCAAACTTACTACTAGAAAACTATCAATTTCATCTTTATTTATTTACATTTAAATTTACATTTATTAATATACTAGCATTCCCTTATAAATATATAATTTCACACTATATCTAAGGTTATTTTCCTTTTTTATTTTTATATAAATTGCAAATTTTTGTTCTTTCTTTTTACTTCTTCATTATATTTTCTAGCAATTTATCTCCATTTAATTTTTCAAGGATAAGCTTTTATATATCAGGAGTCTTCAAAAAGTTCATGAAAAAAATGCATGATATAACAAAACTATGCATGGATTTCAAAATTTTTTGCACCAAAATAAACTCTTATTTTAATTACACTTTTCACATCTCTTATATATTTAGCATATTTATAATTTTTAAATATATTTTTGCTTTTAATTCTACTTACTCCTTCCTGTGTCTATTTTATTAAGCTGATCTGAAAACCAATTTCAGGCCAGCTGGTAGTTTAGTTGTTGGGTAAGGTGCTAGATTCCCACATGGCTAGCTGCAGTTCAAGTCCTGGACTTGGCAGCTTGAAAATCATGCCAGGCACATGTACATGCATGCTCAAAATCCTAGGAAGAGAATACAGGAGATAGGCCAGTAATGAGTGATTTCTCATTTTTCTTCTCTTTGTCTCTCTCTCTCTCTCTGTCTCTCTCTCTCTCTGGTGAGTACATGCACCTTATAGCAAACGCCTACAGAAAAATAAAGACAACTTAATTCATATTCATAGTTTCTTATGTGATGATAATAAAATTATTAATTTTCTGCTCCAAATTTATAAAATCTGAATGTATTGAATTTTGTCATGGATATTGTCAGCAAAAATCTATTCTTCTTTACAGTAGACATTGCATGTGCACATGCAAAATAAAGTGATATACACACAACCTTGATACAGCCTTGTCACAACATAATTTACTTTTCCCAGCTACCTAACTCGTTAGGTTCTTGGGCATGTATGCACATGCCCAGCAGTTTTCAGGCTGACTTAGGGATGAAATCATAGCCAGCCATGTGGCTTCCAGCCCTGCAGTTTAATTTGCCATCAACTGTGCCCCTAGGGTTGGACTAATTCTGGTTGTTCATGAAAGAGAAAGAGAATTGCCTTGGCACACTCCTAAATTGTAATACAGTATCTTTCTCAGATCTCAATTTTTAAAGTCAGTCGATTACCTGGGTACTGAGAATCAATTGTCAATTATTGCATTGCTGGACTGAAGAAGCTCCTAAAGTTGCTTCCCATAATCTGGTTAAGCAATGATAGTTAGTATGTAATTTAAACTAGTCTATTGTTCTGACATAATAGAAGGAAAAAGTACATTAAAATAATCACACCTAGTAGGAATGCATTGCCTCACCATTTTTCCTGCCTTGAATGTTCTCAACACAAAATGCAATACAATATACTTTTTCCTCTGCATACCTTGTCAATGTGTTTTGAAAATGTAAAAAACACCCATACAGAAGGCTTTGTAAAAAGTTAGGCAGCAGATAAAGAGATGAAAAAAAAAATGGATCTTTGAAAAAGGGAGATAATAGAATAGGTATGAATAGAAAATTTCTACTTTTTAAAAAATCTGACTATACGCCATTGCCTCAGGACACTACTTGACGTTATTAAAGAAGTATTAATGTGTAGTAGAATATGAACATGCTTGGAAATTATATTTCCTTTAGGAAATGTAACAAAGTAGAAAATAAATCATATGAAGAATAAAAGTAGGGAAGTTTAAGCAAGTGTTCATTTGAGACTTGTACTCTGGACATTCTTGTGTCTTTCTTCTTAGATAACACTCCTCCTCTTCCAATTGAGATACCGACCTTGCTCCTTTCTTCATTACTAAGAAGGAATCTGATAATCAAATCCAGAATCTAACTCATTTAATTGAGACCCTCTTTCCATGACCACAGCTGGGGATTTATGACATAATTTATGGCTACAGGGAACTGGACAAGAGTAAGCGAGTTTATCCTCATGAGCTTCTCTTCCCTACCTACTGAAATACAGTCACTACTCTTCCTGACATTTCTAATCATCTACTTGGTCACCTTAATGGGAAACAGCCTCATCATTCTGGTCACCCTGGCTGATCCCATGCTGCACAGTCCCATGTACTTCTTCCTCAGGAACTTGTCCTTCTTAGAGATTTGTTTCAACCTAGTCATAGTGCCCAAAATGCTGGGGACCCTGCTTGCCCGGGATATAACCATCTCCTTTCTTGGCTGTGCCACTCAGATGTATTTCTTTTTCTTCTTCGGGGTAGCTGAGTGCTTCCTTCTGGCTACCATGGCATATGACCGCTATGTAGCCATCTGCAGTCCCTTGCATTACCCAGTCATCATGAACCAAAGGACACGTGCCAAACTGGCTGCTGCTTCATGGTTTCCAGGCTTCCCTGTAGCTACTGTGCAGACCACATGGCTCTTTAGCTTTCCATTCTGCAGCACAAACAAGGTGAACCACTTCTTCTGTGACAGTCCCCCTGTGCTGAGGCTGGTCTGTGCCGACACAGCATTGTTTGAGATCTATGCCATCGTCGGAACCATTCTGTTTGTCATGATACCCTGCTTGCTGATCCTATGCTCCTACACGCGCATTGCTGCTGCCATCCTCAAGATTCCATCAGCTAAAGGGAAGAATAAAGCCTTCTCTACTTGTTCCTCCCATCTCCTTGTGGTCTCCCTTTTCTATGTCTCTTCTAGCCTTACCTACTTCCGACCTAAGTCCAACAATTCTCCTGAAAGCAAGAAACTGCTATCGTTGTCCTACACGGTTGTGACTCCCATGTTGAATCCCATCATCTACAGCCTGAGAAATAAGGAGGTGAAGAATGCCCTCAGCCGGACCTTCCACAAAGCCCTAGTCCTCAGAAACTGCACCCCGTAGACATTAAAAAATAAAACTATGTTCTACTGAATGAGAAACAAACAGCTTGTGTTTGGGATACCTCTCTTTCTCTGTTTCCATTTCCATTGGAATGGAACTAAGCTTTTGAAATGGGTAGTGGAAAGTTCAGTGGAGACAAAAGAACACAATGGTTTTTAGGTCAATCATTACCATCTGGAAAACCTGATCGTCCATTGTAGTTTTACTTTGTTCCTTCTCATTGGTATAATTGACACCTTTCACACCTCTGTGGCCAATTCATTCCAAGTATTTGCTTTGCTAATGTGTACTAATGTGATAGGCATTGTGGACAGTATGAAACTGCTTGTAACATGAACTTGGAGAAACAAAATGGGAAAAAACAACAGCAAAAAAGTATCAAAAGTCATCATGGCTTTTTATCATCTTTGGATAAGTCTAACATTATTCAGTAGAAAGAATCCTATAATACCCCTAATACATAATTCTCTCTGTCATTTTATTTCTGTGCCTCTGAGGTAATGTTTTCTTTTCATTTGTTGATACTTAGCATTGGCAGAGGAAAGTTGATCACTACTTCCCATGCATAATCCCTTTTACACCAGGAGCCTTACTTGACTCTTTCCACAGGCTATTCCTTTTAGGTAGAATGAGCAGAATTGCAAATCCTCTATCTCAATTCCATTTTCAGGATTTTTTTTTTTTTTCTCTTTTGCCAGCTGTTGCCTGTGCTCGCCAGAAAGGGACAGAGAGATGGGAGAGAGAGTGAGAACGCAGTCCCCTGTGGGGCACAGTCACACAACAATCCCTTCTCTTCCATTTCTCCATGCTGTTGGGATTTGGGATTTGGCAAGCTCTCAATGTACCCATGTGATTTTTTTTTTTTTTTTTTTTTTTTTTTTTGGGGGGTTCTGGGTACGTGCTCTCGCCAGAAAGACAGAGAGAGAAAGAGAGACAGAAAGTCAGGGGAATGGCCACGCCACAATCCCTTCTCCTCCATTCTCCTCTCGGATCATGGACACACACGCACACACGCCCAGCGTGAGTTCAAGCCACTGGGTCCAGGACTCGAAGCGCAGTTGACTACATGGGAGTCCAGCGACATAGCCATTACACTAACTGCTGGTCCCCCTATGTGATTTTCAAGCCACTGGGACCAAGAATTCAACTGCCCAGTTGACTATGTGGGATCTGATGCCCCTAAATAGCAGGCCATGATGCCAGCCTCATTTTCAGGATTTTAAGCCTTCTTGAAATGATATTAACATTTCACAAATAAAATTATGATCTTGGGCTACTTTCTTGAAGGTTTGCAATGACTTTTAACGTACTCCAGTATAGCTTTTATTTTTCTTTTCATTTGCTGGAGAGCATATGTACTTATCATAAAGATAGATACAGAAGGAAAGTGAGAAAGTATCCCCCATAGAAAAGATATTTTCTTCCATTTCTACTTTCAGGATTTGGGGCACCCACTCACATGCACCCATCATCAGCCTTGTGGGATCATCAACCCCAACGACCACCACCAGCTGACCCTAATATAGCTTTTTTTAAGGGAGGCTATTATATTTTTTTAAAGGTTAATATAAAATTTAAAAAAGAAAATGGCTAAAGGGTACCTGTGGCCAACTGGGAGAGACAGAGACAGACAGAGAGAGATAGAGGGAATAGGCACCCCAATGGGGCATGGTCATACCATAATCACCAAATTCTCATTACCCAGAAACAAATTATGATGACACTTACTGTTTTTATTCTATTTCTCTGATGGTTGCAGTCATACTGCATGTACTTTTTCTATACTTCTATTTGTCACTTACGATCGTAATTACAGTTGCCAAACTAGACACTCACCAAGTTATTCAAAGCAATTTTCTCATCTACAAATTCTCTCAGCTTTTTGTCTGTTTTTTTTATTTTTTAATTTTTTTTTGGGGGGGGAGAGATTTTCACTGTAGGGCGCATGCGCTCGCCAGAGAGAGACATAGAGACAGAAAGGGAGAAATCACCCCCCAGGGGGGATGGTCACGCCGCAATCCCTTCTCCTCCCTTCTCCTCTCGGGATCTTGGGCACGCACGCACACGCGCCCGGCATGAGTTTTAAGCCACCGGGTCCGGGACGTGAACCGCGGTCGACTACGTGGGAGTCCAGCGACATAGCCATTACGCTAACTGCTGGTTCCCTGTTTTTTAACAAATGCAGGATTATTAACAATTAAGTTGAATGATAAATATGAAGCTCTTCATCTTAATCATGAGTTATTTTTGTATTATTGTAATTATTTTTAAAAATACTTAAATATGTAATATTCTAATGTGAAATATGGCAACATGAATAAGGGTCATGATTCATATGCTCTCCCATTTTATTTTTATTATTCCTTTTGATATGTACATGTGTGTCTGTGTGTGTGTGTGTGTGTGTGTGTGTGTGTGCATGTGTGAGCATGTAGGTCTATATGTGGTTGGTTCGGGGGTTTTTGTTTTTGTTTACTTAGACAGGGTCTTACTGTTGGCAATCCTCCTATCTTAGCCTCCAGTGAAACTGGGACTACAGACATGTACTACCATGCCCAGTTCTTTCTTAGTTTGGGCTGAGAATCAACCTGTGCCTCCCCTGTGGCCTCAGTCTGCCAAATATATACCACCATGGCTGGCCCAATATAAGCTCTCATATATTCTATATTTCTTTTCTTTTCATTCATTCTGAAGAGTAATGTACTGAACATTTTTGTACTTTTAAATTTTTATTGTATTGAGTTATTATATAGGTTGTTACATTGAGCTAAAAGTTCAGAAATAAAATTAGTGGGTAAAATCCATGATATTATCTGAGATGATTTATCTTGCTTATACCTATGAACCAAGCATTGTGCTTATCAGTATTTTCAGGAATAAAAGACACAACTTTTAGGGGTAAAGATGTCAATTTATCAAGTAGACTTAACTAACCTAAATGCATATTCACTTAATAAGAGAGCTTCAAAATATAGAAGAAAAAAATGATACAACTGAAGTGAAAAATAGATGATGTGTCTTGGATAAGATTTTTCTGGGTTGATTCTATTAGGGGTCCTTTGTATTTCTTGGGTCTGGATATTTGAATGCCTCTCTAGATTTGGAAAGTTTTCTTCCAGAGTTTCACAGAATAGATTATCAATGCCCTTTTTAGTTTCTTCACCTTCTGGGATACCAACTATCTGGATGTTAGGGTGCTTAATGGAATCTAGCATTTCTCTTATTTCTCTATCTCTCTCTCTCTCTCTTTTTTTTTTTTTTTGGTTATTTTCTCAGTTTTTTTTCTTTGTTTATTTTTTCTAGGTTAGAGGTTTTGTCTTCAACATCTGAGATTCAGTCTCCTGCGTGAACTAGTCTGCTTTTAATACTTTTGAGGGAGGTTTTGATTTTCTGTATTACAGCCTTCATCTCTAACAGCTCCATTTGATTCTTTTTTATGGTGTGTATTTCTTTTTTCAGATCGTGCAAGAATTTCCTCACCTCCTAGAACTTGTTGTCTCTTTTCTTCTGCATCTTCAGGAGTTCATTGTCTCTCAGCTCTTGCATCTCATTTAGTTTTGTCACAATGAATATTCTGAATTCTCTATCAGACATTTCCAGAAGTTCCACTCTACTGTCTGTGGATGATGAAGGATTGTTTTTTTTTTTCCCTTAGGGGAGAGATATTTTCTTGTTTTCTCATATATCTTGTGTCTCTGTGGTGGTTTCTGGTCATCTGATGGATTATATGTGTCTCCCTAACTTCTGGGAGTTAATTCTGAGCATTCAGATATGTGCGGGAGGAAGTGGTCAGCAATCCCTTTGCAATTCTTTTTCCCTTATGTTCACCAAGCAACCTGCACTTTTTACTTTGGAACTAGATATTACAAAGGCCTCACAGTTTCTAGGGAATAGGTATACCTATGCTGAGTTCCTGGGTTTCAACAGAGAGTTCAGAGGCATGTTCTCTCTGCAGCTCCATCCTTTTCACTGCTTCTCACTCTGCAGTCTCTCTTCTTTGCATTTTAGTAATTTGGTAGTAAATTCACTTTTGGCTAATTGCTTAGAGAAGGTTTCTGCAACTGTAAGATCATATATTTCCCTTTATTGCAGTGTAATTCTGTGGGGAAAAAAATCTCTCCTCTACTGTGTTTTGCAACGTGGTATCCACAAAAAGAGATTTTGAGTTCAGATTTATAAAAAGAAGTTTCTTCCTTCAGGCAGGAGGTTCAGTAAGCATTATGGATTTCAATGACCCTAAAGTATTTAGATGCTTGGCTACTGGGCACTTAGGCCTGTCTAAATACTCAGTGTGTGGAGGTTGAAGAGCAGAATGGGAAAGCAAGGTTGAAAATATGAAAGCAAAAGGAAAAGGAAAATAAAAAAGACTAGACAAAAACAATCAAAAAAGAAGAAAAATATTTTAAGGCAAAAAAATTAAAACAGTGTGGCACACTAGCATGCCGCATGAACATACTAGAACACACCTCAGATTTAAAATGGCTTTTGAAATTAGCAAGAGAAAGAAAATGCCTGAGGAGAAAAGAAATGTTTTTAAAAATAAAAAAAATTGAAAAATTGATAAAGAGAGACAGAGAGAGGATAGAGGTCACCCTTCCTGTCTGAGTGTTTTGAAGGTCTAGAATATAGGGTTTAGAGCAAAGCTTCAGTCACCTTTGTCCCTAAACACACCAGGACACACCTCAGATTTAAAATGGCTTCTGTCTGAGTGTTTCAGGGGTCTACTCTCTCTATCTCTCTATCTCTCTGATGATCACCATACCCTACACAAACGTTAAAATAACAATAATGGCAACAAATAATATAATAAATAATTAATTGAAAATAAGTAAGTAAAAAAAAATTTTAAATGCCCTGTCATATGGAAGAAGTTACTTAGAATCTCTTGAGCCTTAGTATCCTCTTCAGTAAAATGAAGATAATTATAACATCAACTTCACAAGTTGGATGAGAGGATTAAGTGAGTAGTATATGTAAGTCACCAATGAACAATCCTGGATATGCTGTAATTTATATGAAAATGTTAATCATTATGATGATGTCAATGGCGGTGTTGGTAGTATTGATGGTGATAAGAATTAAAAAATAATAATAATAATTGACCCAGCCAGTGGTATGGTAGTTAAGGCAGCTATATCCTACATGACCAACTGTAAGTTTGAGTTCTAGGCTGGCTGGCTTGAGACACACAGGGCGAGTGTGTGTGCATGCCCAGAATTCTGAAAAGACAAAAGGAGGAGAAGGGATTGCAGCATGACCATCTCCATATGAACTACTTATTCTCTCTCTTTATCTCTATCTGTTCTCTCTCTCCCTCAGGCTAGCCCACACCATCTCTAGCAAATTATTAAATTTTAAAAAGGAAGAAGAAAAATAAAATACATGGCATTAGAGAGAAAAAATGAGAAAAGATGATCATAAGAAGGGAGGGAGTTAAGTATTTTTTGAAAAGCCTTTTAGTCTGAGGTGTTTGAACAATATTTTGTGAAGAATGTAAATTAATCTAAGGTTTTTCAGCATGAAGAAACAATGACTTTGCAGTGGCGTGGATACAAGAGGACTCAATCTATAAGAATGAGAACAGTCCAAAGAACTTCTAATTGAATTAAGATATGAGACCAAAATTCAATGCAAGGAATTAATGTTTTAATTTCAAAAAGTAAAGCCTTCTGAATGCCTCAAAGCCGGAGCCAGAGCCGCTGCCGCAGCCTCAGCCATGGGCACTATGGCTTCTGTAGTTACAGTGAATGGTGAAGTCATGAAAGTTTTTAATGATATGAAAGTAAGGAAATCTTCTACACAAGAGGAGATCAAAAAAAGAAAGAAAGCTGTTCTCTTCTGTTTAAGCGATGATAAAAGACAAACAATTGTAGAGGAAGCAAAGCAGATCTTGGTGGGTGACATTGGTGATACTGTAGAAGACCCCTACACATCTTTTGTGAAGTTGTTACCTCTGAATGATTGCCGATATGCTTTGTATGATGCCACATACGAAACAAAAGAGTCTAAGAAAGAAGATCTAGTATTTATATTCTGAGCTCCTGAAAGTGCACCTTCAAAAAGCAAGATGATTTATGCTAGCTCTAAAGATGCCATTAAAAAGAAATTTACAGATATTAAACACGAATGGCAGGTAAATGGTTTGGATGATATTAAGGACCCTTCCACGCTTGGAGAAAAATTGGCAGGCAATGTAGTAGTTTCACTTGAAGGAAAACCATTATAAAGTGACAGTCAAGTGCCATCTTGATCTTAAGGAGCTTCTATTTCTCCAGCTCAGTCCATTGGAACAGGTTGATTTTTTTTCCCTCTCTTTCACTTTCCACTGGGTCTTTCCAACACAGTGAATGAAGGAGATATCATTCATTTAGGCAGCCTATCAGTGATTGCCATTAGATTGTTTAATACTATTATTTTTATGTAGAAACCAAGGAATGCCTTTCCATCATATTTTAGCCAAAACAACTGGTTATATGCCTCCCTTGCAGCAAGCATTACAATGAATGTGATTGTCAATGTGAAAAGCTTAGAATACAACAAAGGGTAAGCTAATTGAATGCCTTGAAAGTATTATTCACTGGTCAGATGCTAAACTTTTTTCAGTATTATAGTTTCACTTGATTGCAGTTCTGTGAGGCTCGAGCATTCATACACCTCACCTGCCTTGACAAGCCTATTTTTGTGACATGGCAGCATGAATATAACACTATGCATTAAAAGCACTTTTTTATAATGAGTTTAATCCCCCAAAAAGAATGCCCATTAAGTTGTGTTAACTGTGTCATTAACTTATCCTCATACCTCAGTGTTCATTCTTGTTACCTGCGTATCTTCTTAAAAGAGGTAGCTATTAATGCCTTTTTGTTTTTCATTGAGTATACACTACTGAATAAGTGGAGTTTTATGTTTACCATGTGAGTCTTGCAACACTAAAGATATTTTGAGTATCAGTCATGATTGCAATTTCTGTATGAAAGAGCCTTAAATGGAACATTGTTTGAGATCAAACTCCCCATCCTCATAAAAATGGCCACTTTGCAATAAAAATTGTGGCATATTACAGAAAAAAAAAAAAAGTAAAGCCTTCTATCAAAATAGGTCAGCAGAGCCCACATTAAGCAGAAATGGTAGCTCAGATGAAAATCACTGCTACTCTGAACATGGCTACTCCTGTAAACCTATAGGCCAGTAGGGGCTTGAGCTTCAGAGGTGGCCACTTGCCAAGGTGAGTTCATTCACAGGTATGACTTTGCATCCTGACTTCATTAGACCTCTCTCCTGATCTGATCCTGCCTATTCACCTCAAGTTTTCCCTCCAGTCCCAGGGTAGGCCACTGGGATTCCCATCAGCTGTGCTCTCTCAAGAACAAAGGCCTCGTTAGCAACTTTTTAATTAGGTCACAGACTGATTGCTCACTAATAGAAAAATTAGTCTGCAACCCCAATGGTGGAAGAGAATGAGAATTTAAGTCAGTGATAACTGAATTCAGCCTCAAGGTGGCTGCATAACTCCTCTGAGCAGTCTCCTAAGCTCTTACTGTTAATGTCTAGGATCCCTTCCAGCTCTCACAGGCTGATTCTAGATATGGAGGTCAGAAGTGACCAGGCCCTTGGTAGGAGAAAGTGACAAAGAGTCAAGCCATCCCAGGCTTGCACCAGCTCTTGATCTAGAGAGACTCTTACGAAGTCAAATGTTCTTCAGTTTTCTCAGATGTCTATTAAATATGGCTCCTGAAAGTGTTATCATCCTATCTTCTGTAATCATGAATTCCTTTGTTTTTTTCCCCTACATGTGTAAGTCTAGATCCTTCATGATATGTTTCTAGTCTTTTTAAACTACATTCATCCTGGTAGTTAAGTCATTGGCCCCTCCTTCTCTCCTCGCTGTATGTAATCTCTTAGACATCTCACCCATTCCCAGAGTTTCAACCCACCACCCTTCCTGAGATGAAACTTGGGTATGGACCTATATCTTCCACCAGAATTACTGCTAGAGCCTCCTAATTGGTCTCTCTCCTTCCAGTTACAGACCTGAACATGTACCCCATTCCAACTCATTCTCCTCAGTCTCCCAAAGTTCTTTCTAAACACAGAGATGGCAACCTTTCATTATAATTTTTTAAATTCATTATGATTTTAAGATTAAGGTTCTTAGCATGTCATACAACACTACTTATAATTAAATTCTTGCTTATTTTTCCAATTTTAGTTCTTACCATACCCCAGTCAATGGTTGAATGACTGTTCATCTATGATCATGCTGAAACTTTTTTTTTTTCATTACACCATGCATTTTTGGTGTCTCTAAACATAGCCTTTTTCTATTGCCCTCAAAAATTCAGAGAATGAGGACCAGCAAATGGTGTAATGGTTACGCTGCTGGACTCCCACATAGTTGATCTTGGTTCAAGTCCAAAACCTGGTGATGGCTCCAGTGAACTAGTCATTTCAGGGAACAGGAGAAATGAAGATTTTTCTACTCATAATTCAGCCTCCAGCAAACAAAGCTAGTGTGATGGATCTAAGGGCACTGTAGCTAAACATCCAAATACTATTAGGGTCAACATATTCCTCAATATCTACTGAATCTGCTGCACCAGCGATCACAACAGAATGGCAAAGAGATTCCAGATAATGTCTTTCTGCTTGCTCCTGAACACTCGGGTGAACTTCAAGAATTCAAAAGAAACACACCATCCATCAGATGACAAGAAATCACCACAGGACCACAAGAAATATGGGAAAGCAAGAAAATACCTCTCCTCCAAGGGAAAAGAATAACTCCTCTTTATCCACAAGCAGTTCAAAGCAAATCATGGAAATGTCTGACAAAGAATTTAGAGTATTCATAATGGTGAAGCTAACTGAGATGGAAGAGAAGAGAGACAATGAACTGCTAAAGAGAAAGGAGAAAGAAGTTGATGAGTTCCAGGAGGTGAGGAAATTCTTGCAAGATCTAAAAGAGGAATTACACGCTTTACAAAAGAGTCAAACGGAACTGTTAGAAATGAAGTCAATAATACAGGAAGTCAAAATCTCCCTTGAAAGTATTAAAAGCAGACTAGATCATACAGAAAATAGAATCTCAGACGTAGAAGAG
>NW_006201985.1:115340-120457 GCF_000334495.1 Tupaia belangeri chinensis
TGATTTAAGTTAAAACTGGTTTTCTTAATAGTATCATGTGAACTTACCATTGAAAGTAGTTGGATTATTTAAGAAATTGTGTGATCAATACAATGTGGGTGGAAAAGGAATGGAAGACAATTGTAGACACCAGAGAGAGTGGGAGAAGAGGGTGGGAAAGAACAGAAGGTCAGAAAGAGGGGTAAAAAATTCAAGGAACTATAAATGGACAATTTTTGATAAAAATATGCGTGATTAAGCCACTATGCAGTATATTCTGGATGGGAAATTACATTTTGTATGTTGTGATGATGCTTAAGAAAAGAATGTAAATTAAGTTACAAAAAAAAAGTTTCAGAAAAAAAAAAAATCCATTCGATGACCACAATAAGATATATAGCCCCAGCTAGGTGCTACTTTATAGGATGCCTAAAGTTAGACTTGTGTTCATGGAAATGTATATATCAGCTGTGTTTGCTATGAAAAGATTTAGATTAATTAAGATCTTTAGTAATTCCATAAAAAATGGGGGGGGGAACAGTATAGAAAGTAAACATAGATACCAGAGACAGTGTGGGAAGAGAGTGGGAGATGGCAGAGGGTAAGAGATAGGGAATCAAGGATGGGGGGAAGAAAAGCAAAACATACAGGAAACAAAAAATGAAAATTTATTTGTTGACAATAACATGTATGTTGATGTGCTTGATTGAGACAGTATACAGTGTACTCTGGATGGAAAATCTCATTTTATATGCTGTAATGATGTACAGTGAATGAAAGTAAACAAATAAATTTAAACTTAAAAAATTTAAAAAAAAAAAAAGAACTCACACCTGGCTCTTATGCATGCATGCCCAAAATCTTGAGAGGAGGATGAGGATAAGGGATTGTGGGATGGCCATCTCCTCTGGAGGTTGATTTCTCATTTTCTGTCTCTCTATCTCCCTCTCTCTCTGGTGAGTTCATGAGCCCTATAGCAAAAAAAAAAATTCAAAGTCTGAATAACCTGGGTTCAAATTTTGTGCCTTCTATTTACCAGCTATACAACTTCACACAAATTACTTATTTCCTGCAAATTATTCTCTTCTTTCATTTCCTCATCTGTTCAATCGGTGATAATACCTACTCGATTGGATTGATGTAAAGATGAAATAAGAATAATAAAACCTACTTCCAAAGTGTTAGAAGGATAGTTACTCTGTGGTGACAGAGGTACTAATTGAGCTAATATTAGTTAACCATTTCTGCTTCTGAAAAGTTTGATGGCTTTCTATACTTTAGTGTTTCTTTTAGTTTAAAGTAATGTATCAGTTATACAGAATTGGCAACAGATGTTGGTTACTATTTGTAATATCAGTAAATTATTAGATTTCCTCCTTTTCCAAGGGGCAAAGTAAAGAAAGAAATTGACAAATATGTATTACTTATTTGTTAATAAACTATCTGTCAAATATGTATTACTTATTTGTTAATAAACTATCTCATTTTCTCCTTGAAGGTATGTTTCAGGATGCATAGAACAGGATAAAAAAACACCTAGTAAGTATCAGAACTGGTCTATCTGACCCCAAAATAGCATGTTCCATTCAATGTAGCATATGCCTAAAATATAAAGATGGAAGCAAAAAGGAGGAAAAGAGTAGAATTATATAATATAGAAGACTAAAAATTTTTAGAAGAATTTTAAGAAACAAATATGAGATGAATAGATCACCGATTTGTATTGTAATGAACTAATGGGTCATTGGAGAAGTCATGATGCGCTTTTCCATAGAAAAATATGTCGTGACTTTTCTGAAGAGCCAATATTTCTTTGCAATCATTGAAAAAGCTAATAAATTACATTAATTCTCTAAACAAAGCTACCTGAAACAGAGCAAGTCATCAACAAAAGGTAGACATTATAAGCAAAACTTTATATCTTTACTCAATTCCTCTGTCTGAAATTACAGCATCATTATTCATTATTTATATTTCTGAGGGCTAGTTTAGTGCCTGGCATACAGTAAGTATTCAATACATAATAGAATAAATGCATGATCCTCAAATTATTTCTTTAGCCTTGACCTCTTACTGAAATGGGAGTTCCATATTTCCAGCTGTCTCTGAGATATTTCTTTGTAGATGTCAAGGCATATGTCTACAAACATACTGCCAAACTTATCCCCCCAACCTCTAAATCTTGAAAAAAAATTTTTTTTTTCTTGTTACTTATGCCTTTTTTTTTTTAGATCACAACTTTCCTGGACATTTTTTTTTTTTTTGGAGAGATTTTCACTGTAGGGCGTGTGCGCTCGCCAGACAGACAGAGAGAGACATAGAGACAGAAAGCGAGAAGTCACCCCCCAGGGGGGATGGTCACGCCGCAATCCCTTCTCCTCCATTCTCCTCTCGGGATCTTGGGCACGCACGCACACGCGCCTGGCGTGAGTTTTAAGCCACCGGGTCCAGGATGTGAACCGCGGTCGACTACATGGGAGTCCAGCGACATAGCCATTACGCTAACTGCTGGTTCCCTTTCCTGGACATTTTTAAAAATTTATTCAGCAAATATTTATATACTGAATTCCAAAAATACAACAGTGAACAGGTACTGCTTACTCTCTTGAAGCTCCTGCAGCCTCAACTAAGATACACAATAAATAAATAACTACAGGACAAAAAAGGCAGTTCTCTGCAAAGTGCTCTACTATGTTGTAATTGTGCACTATGTGATACTCTACATGTTGTAATATTACACTATATGACCAGTCTCCTAATCCTATCCTTCCTTGACAAACTTGGTAATCAAACCTTGTTTCAATGCCCAGAATGTACTTTTTTTCCATGGAATACATCCTTACTTTCTGTCCTGTAAGAGGCTCCAGGCTCACCTTGTATGTTTTCTGTCCCAAGCCTGCAGTCAGCCATTTCTTCAAAGAACACTAATTCCTTTCACTAGAAAATAGTATTATATAGTCAAATTTGGGCTGTAGGTGTCACTACAATTTTTAACATGTCACAGTTATATAGCAGTCCATTGTATTCTATGGAAAACTCACACTTTTTAAATCAGGTCAGCATCAATAGAATTAAGGTATTATTTTTCACATTGGTTTGCAATTAAAATTTTGCTACACACACACACACACACACACATTCCTTTGCTAACTTGGAATGACTTTTTATTATAAGTCTACATTTATGTGTGTGTATATATATATATATATATATACATATATATATATAGAGAGAGAGAGAGAGAAAGCAAGAAATTGTCCCCTGGGGGTATGGACATACCACAATTCCTTCTTCTCAATCTTTTCTCATGATCTTAGGCACACACACACACATGACCAACATGATTTTCAAGCCACAGGGTCCATGGGACCATAGTCGGCCATGTGGGATCCAATCACCTTAATCTCTACACTCCCTACTGGACCAGAATGACTTTTAGAAGTGTGAATCAATTTTTTGCCATTCCATCTTTGTCTTGTACTGTTCTACTGCTATTTCAAAATCCAGTAGTCTCGGGACCAAGAGATGGCGCAATGTTGTGGCACTGGACTCCCACAGCATAGACTGTAGTTCAAATTCCAGGCCTGGTGGCCTAAAACTCACACTGGGCACATGTACATGTATGCTCAAATCCTGAGAGAAGAAAGAATTGCAGTATGGCCTTCCCTCTTTGGAAGTGATTTCTCGCTTTCTGTCTCTTTGTCTCTCTGGCAAGTGTGCATGCCCTCTAGCAAAAATCTTTCTTTCAAAAAAAAAAAAAAATACAAGACATTGGGCCATGGCCACTGCATTGACAAGACATCGCTCTGTAGTGCACCTCACTCTGCTTTCTCCCCAACCATGTCTGACAAACCCCATATGGCTGAGATAGAGAAATTTGATAAGTCGAAATGGAAGACAGAAACGCAACAGAAAAATCCACTGCCTTCCAAAAAATAACGATCCAACAGAAGAAGCAAGCCGGCGAATGGTAATGAGGCGTGGGCTGCCAATATGCACTGTGCATTCCACAAGTGTTGCCTTCTTATTTTACTTCTTCAGCTGTTTAACTTTGTGAGATGCAAAGAGGTTGGGTCAAGTTTAGATGACTGTGCTGCCCCTTTCACATCAAAGCATCAAGAACTGACAACAAAGCCACGCCTGCCTCTCCCATCTGCTGGTCTGGCTGGCAGCGAAGGAAAAGAACTTGCATGTTGGTGAAGGAAGAAGCTGGATGGGACGACCAGGAAATATAGAGTAAAATCCAGGCTGGTCCAAGGTATCCTACAGGCTGGAAATGAAGTTTAATCAGAGTGCCATTTTTTGTTCAAATGATTTTAATTAATGGAATGCACACATTTTTTAATATGTAAATTAAAAGTTTTAAACCTGAAAAAAAAAAATCCAATAGCCTCCGCCGGTCCTGCGCGTGGCTGCCGGGCCTGCGCGTGGCCGCCAGGCCTGAGCCTGCGCCAAAATGAAGCCAAAAACAAGGACTAAGAACTTGCAACTATAAGCAACAGATAGAATCTTTAGCTGTCTTAAACCAATTGAGAAATATATTGTATAGGAGGATGTTCTCTACCTATGGACAGTGAGAAGATGATGGTTACCAGCCCTGCATTACGTCAGGGAAAAACAAGAACTACGCTACCATTCTTAAGGAAGCCAAATACCCGAGGATAACTCACGCTGTAGATCCCCACAACACCATTCCCGCTAATCACAAGATGGCTGCTGTGCCACACCAACTGATAATCATCTCTGCTTATCAGAACTGCTTTCCTAGAACTGTATTCCACAGAGACTCACCTACAATTGCAGAACTGCACGAGACCCACCCTTGATCCAACCTTGAATGGAATCTATGTTCCCTATTGTTGAAAACTTTAAACTCGTGGCCCCTCTCCCTTTACTTGCATGTAGCACATTTTCAATAACTCCTCTGGAAGACAACTGTATATAGCAGAGATAGTGTAATGGGAGAGGGGGGAAAGGGCAGAGGGTCAAACATAGGATAAAAAACATATATATATGTATACATATGTATGAAAGTAGAAATGGAATATTATTGATGATAACATACTTGATTAAGCCACTATGCAGTTTATCCTAGATGGGAAACCACATTTAGTATGTTGTGATGATGCTCAGGGAAA
>NW_006201985.1:120497-124536 GCF_000334495.1 Tupaia belangeri chinensis
CAATGGGGGAGGAGGATGGGACATAGCAGAGGGTGGGGGATGGGGAATCAATGATGGCAAAACAAAAGGCAAGGTATGCAGGACATAAGAATTGGAAAATTATTTTGCTGAGAACATGTATGTTGATGTGCTTGATTGAGCCAATGCACAGTGTATTTTGGATGGAAAAGTCATTTGTGTGTAGTGATGGTGTATAGTGAATTAATGTAGAAAATGAATAAAATTTAAAAAAAAATCCAATAGCCTCAATTAGCCTGGACTAGGAATTATGTCACCCACTCACATTTTCCTCAACAATGGCTGACATAGGAGTAAATAAGAAAAACAATTTTCACTTTTTTAATAATTTTTTAAATTGTATTCTTAATTAAAGATTATGTCTTTGTGGTTGGAGTCTCCTTTCACTTCTGTGGTTTCCTATTTTGCCACTGTTGGATTGAATAACAGCCACTTACTCTAAGTGTGGTTTACCAGTAATTTATCTGGCTTCCCCACTACACTATAAACATACCAAAGTCAGTCACAGTAGTGCCCACTGGACACTACTGCTATACAACTGAGGCCACAAAGGAAACCTAGGGTCATATTTCTGGCCCACCCTAAAAAGCTGGTGTGACAAATGTCTATTTTCCCAGCCACCCAAGAGGCTGAGGGAGGATGGCCAGCTTGCAGTCAGCACGGTCAACATGTCTGAAAAAGGTGTGGGTGGAGTGGTGGCTCACACCTGCAGCTCCAGCTGCTAAGAGGCTAAGCAGGAGGATTGTGACACAGTGACATCATGTTTAATAAATAAATAAATAAATAAATAAATAAAAACAGAAAACATCTCTCTCTCTCTCTCTCTCTCTCTCTCTCTCACACACACACACACACACACACACACACACACACACACGCCAAACTTGAGTGTAGGCACTATGATTGTTTGGTTTTTTTTTCCTTTTTTTTGGAGAGATTTTTGCTATAGAGCACATGCGCTGGCCAGAAAGACAGAGAGAGACAGAGAGACAGAAAGTGAGAAATCACCCCCTAGGGGGGATGGCCATGTCACAATCCCTTCTCCTCCGTTCTCCTCTTGGGATCTTGGGCACACATGCACACGCACCCGGCATGAGTTTAAGCCACCAGATCCGGGACTTGGACCACAGTCGGCTACATGGGAGTTCGGTGACGTAGCCATTACACTAACTGCTGGTCCCAATTGTTTGTTTTTTTTTCCTATAACATAATGTATAGAAGAGTACCTGATATGTAGTAGATAATAAATATGTGTGGAATGAATCATCTTTAACTGTGTGATAGGTTTTATTAATATAAGCCATTTCATTTCATCATTATACCAACCAATATATTGGACACAGACAAGCATATTATCTTCAACTGAACAACATGGAAACTGAAGCTCAGAGAATTTAACAACATCACTAAGTACCACAAGCTGGGGAGTTCCAGTGTTGGGATTATGCTGAGGTCACTCTGACTTGAAATTTTCATTGCTTTTTCTCTGTACCATGCTGCTTTCCCTCACCTAGAGTTTGGCTTTCCTTTCTTGAATTTTATCCTCTTGATAACTGAAATTCATCATGGTCTCAAAGGTAATAGATTCAAGAAAGGTCAGGTTCCCCATAAGGCAGGAAAGAAAGGGGAGATTGGGTGAGCCCAGTAATGTCTGAAGAAAAATTCAAGTGTCAGCTCTTCAACAAGCCCCAGGGACAAAAGAGGTACAGCTGGGAATGACTCTCCCAGCCAGGACTGGAAGCATGACCAATGCTCACTCAAGTCTGAGAGTGAAGGCAGCACAAAGCTGGCTGCAGCTCCAGTCATTGAGGACTCAACCGGGACAGAAAGGAAGAGCTCCCTGGTTCCTTCTCCTCTGGATCTTCTGAAACAGAGCCAGTACTCTTCCAATACTCAAAGACATGCCTAAGCATGGGTGTCAGATACAGCTGACCAAGACAGAAGTCCCTGCTGGACACAGGTAAGGCTTCTTTCCAAGGACTGAATGTAGCAACCCTTATACATGGTTTGACAGGTTTGGATGGGATACCTAATCTATTCCTGTCTCCTTGGGAATATTTCCATTTCCATTCTTCCCTAGGTCTCAGTTTCCCCTTTCTAATCATAAAATAAATTAGTTCTGAGGCCATAAAAAGTTTTCTTTACTCCATTTTGTGTTTATTTGTTTCAGTTCCATCCTCTAAAGCCTTCTGGGCCATGCAGCATCAACAGGACATATACCTCCTCAGGGTCATTATTTTTCTTCTAAATAACTCTTGAAATACTTACAAGGAAGATTACAACAGGAGACACTACTTTTTAAAGACAATTTTAGTTACAAAAGGCTTAGAAAGTGGGTTCCTATTCCTTGGTCAAAGTAGTAATGAACACAGGATGCCCCAGGGGAAGAGTTAGAGGAGTACCAAGGAGCCCGTGGACCATCTTGAACCCTCATCTTCCACAGTGTCTCCTATATTAGAGATACAGCACCAGCTCTTATTCCTCAGTAGTTCCAGAAGTTCTTTGGGAAACCAGTAAGTCCTTTCATTTCTGCTTCCTTTTCTTTCCCAATTCTCTCCACCGTACCATTACACAATACACAGGAATTGGGGCTTCGAGTGTAAATGGAGTTCTGACAAAGGAAGGGCAGTCATTGAAAAAACAGTAAAAACTCTAATGATGGCTGAAACTCAAAAAAAATGAACTTTGTCAAGTTTCTGTATTCATTTACCTAATCAGTTGTCCCAAAGTACATATAGATAGTTCAATGTAGATGGATACTAAGCCTCTTTCTATAATGATACATAAGATGGGGGCAAGCAGGTGGCATGGTGATTAGGGATGCTGGACTCCCACATTGTCAACCACAGTCCAGTCCTAGATCTGGCGACTTGCTTTCTCACTTTCCTTTTCTCTCTCTGTCACCCTGTCCCTGTTTGATCAAATTGAAACAATTAATAAATAAAGAAAAATAAAGTTAAGTAAAATAATTCTTTAAAATAAAAAATACATAAGATAAACCAGCTGGTGGTGGTGGCATGATGGTTAAGACATCTGGATCCAACATGGCTGACTCTGCAATTCAAGTCCTGAATCCAGCAGCCTGAGAAATGTCCCAGGCATGTGGGCAATGCATATCCACAATCCCAAAGGAGAAATGGAGGAAATGGATTGTAGTGTGGCCATCTCTCTCTGCATCTTTCTCTGGGTGGTGCACGCACCACCCTCTAGCAACTTTTTTTTTTTTTTTAAAGAAAGATAATAAAGATAGTCAATACTCTGGAGGAGCTTACGTATTGAGATAAATTGGTGATTAAAATTTCTCAATAATTAAAAAAAATTTAAAGGATACAAGAACATGGATTTGACCAATGCTATCTGGAAGGCTCAAACAACAGAGTTGAGTTCTGAAGATTAGGAGTCAGTCGTTTGGAGGAGGGGTCGTTTGTGTGCAGGTAGAAATATTGTCACATGCTAAGGCATAAAGATACCAAAAATACCTGACATGTCAAATAAATATTGCAGTAAGAAGTTCAACACTGAAGCAGAGGAAGAAGATAAGTATGGAGGATTAAAGTATAGTTTATGTTCATTTTATATGCCTTGTTGAAGTATCAAATTTGCTAAATATTTTTCTAATTATGCTTTCCCTGGGGGAGAGGTGGTTATGACAGAGAACAAGTATGTTATGGAAGGAGAGAGACAAGTATTTCGGACAGGGTCTTCCCATGTCATAATTCTCCTGCCCTAGCCTCCCGGTTCACTAGACCACAGCCATGCACCACTTGCCCAGCCTGTCGACATTAGGCCACACACTGAACCCAGGCTCCTTGTACGGCCTCAACTGCTGCATGGAGGCACTGTCACACATGCAACTCTGTGCTGGCCTGATTATACTTTTAAATGCAGACTTTGCCATTTACTCTCCATGTAATTCCTGAGTTTCTTAACTAAAATATTACAAACACCTTCAAGGGATATCAGGCCTAAATTTTAGGTTATTCATCTTTAATATGGGGAGGTAATAATGGCACTTAAATCA
>NW_006201985.1:125230-154713 GCF_000334495.1 Tupaia belangeri chinensis
TAATATCTATTTTATCATATATTATATATATGATATATGATATATAATGTAAAATAGAATATAAAATCCTGATCTTTTACTATTTAAAATAGCTCACTTTTATATTTCACATATACCCTTTGAATTTTTTTAGGCAGCTAATATTTTAAGAATTGAGGATTTACCTTCTGTGAGCAGAGTTGTGTTCTGAATTTTTCACCTACTGTTATATGGTGATAATTACACCACAGAGTTAAATGTTCTTCAAAAATTACTTTAAGGATTTAGATATTTCCTTAAATATATGCTTCATAATTAAACCATTTATTCATTTCTATTTATGATCATTTTCAATTTGTCATTGTAATGATTGGCATTGACCAAACTTACATATGTAATAAAATTATTGCCTTCATCTCTTCCACCAGAAAGGATTCTTCCTCCAAAATGGATGAACATTAAAGGATCTTCATATAGTTACACCAAATTTATTTTTAAAGACAGTTACTAATTTACAGTTTTAAATACAATATCATCTACTTCACCATTCCTTACTAGCACTACATGTTGTATTTATCAATATATCAAATTAAAAAACATTTAATCTCTATGTTGACTCAATTATTATTGTTATTACTACCAAAATAGAGTAAGCTTTATATATTTACTGGCTATTTGCACCGTGGTTAATTAAATCTTTTTATCCTGTGGCTATTTTTCTTTTGGGGAGATGATGTCTTTTGAAAAGTGACTTAAATGATTCACTCATAGTCAAATAGGAAACAATTTTAATTATTTGTTGTCATTATCACACATTTCAAAATTTGTCATTTCGTTTTTCTTTTTTTTAATGGATTGTTTTGTGTCATCAATATTTTATTCTGAAAAGTACCCAAGCAAGAGCCAGCTGGTGGCATAATGGTTAAAGCACTGGATTCCCTCATGGCTGACTACAGTTTGAGTCCTGGACACAGCAGCTTGAAAATTACACTGGGCACGTGTGCATGCATGGGACCCAGCAGCTTGAAAAATCACACTGGACACATGTGCATGCATGCCCAAAATCCTGAGAAGAGACTGGAAAAGAATGATGGACAGCATGACCATCCCCTTGAGGGTGATTTCTCACTTTCCTTCTCTCTGTCTCTATCTCTCTCTAGCAAGTGCATGTGTCCTAGGGGGAAAAAAAAAACTTGAAAAAAACTAAGAACTAATACATGTACTGTAAATACTGCAAAAAATACACAATACAAAGACAAAGTTTTAAATACTTGTAATTACATCACTCGAGTATTAAAGAAATAGAACTGAAGACTTTCTATATGTTTGAACATATAAATTTTCATTTTATTTTCTTTTTTTAATATTTGTTTATTTATTTTAGGTAGTTTTTGCTATAAGGCTCATGCACTCGCTGAAGAGATAGAGAGAAACAAGAAGACAGAAAACAAGAAATCACTCCCCAGGTGGGATGGCCAGGCCACAATCTGTTTTCCTCCATTCTCCTCTCAGGATCTTTGGCATGGACGTACACACGCTCTGTGTGAGTTTCAAACCATCGGATCCAGAACTCAAGCCACAGTCAACCACGTGGGAGTCCAGTGATGTAACCATTACACTATCTGCTTGTCCCATAAATCTTCATTTTATAATAATGGCCTAGATTGACTATATTATTTTCTAACCTATTTCGTCAGTTTAGCAAAACATATTGAATATTGTCTTACCCCTTTAATAACCCTGTGTATTACACTTTAAATTTATTCCATAGTATTTCATAGTGCAGACATAACAAAAGTTATTTAACCAACTATTATATTTTTTTTGATTCCTGCAGGGCATGTAGCATTTACCACAAAGTGAGAGAGAAAGAGCACCCCCATCCTACCTCAGTAAAGTATGGTCACACCCCAATTCTTTTTCCTCCACCTCTCCTTCCTTCAAGGATTTGAACACACATACACAAGCACCTGGTATGTTTTTCAGGACGCCAGAGTCAGAATTTGAACCATAGTTGTCATGTGGAATTTGGCTCCCTTAATCAGGGAACTATGGAGCTAACCCCAATCTACTATCTTATATATTTAGAGTGTCATCTATTGTTTATTCATTTAAATTACCCTATTATAAATAAAGCTAAGAGGACCATTCCGATAGCCCAAGGTAATTTACAAATTATCTTAATCTCAATTGTAGATAAAGAATTGTTAGGTTGAAGTCTCTAATGTGTACTGAGAAATCCACCTATTATCTCCACTTCCAGTGTTTGGATGTTTATGTTCTTTCAAAATACTTATTATCACATCTTAAAATTTAGAATAAAATCACCTCCTTTTTTTTCTTCTTATATTTTTTATTTCAGTTTGCTTTTATACATTCAGTCACATATGTCACTTAGCTTGCAAAGTAAATATTCCAACATGTATACATTTCTCACCAGTTCAGTTGAGAATACTATGCACGTTATCTTCAACAGATAATAACCCATTTCTTTGTTCCATAAATGCCATCCCTTTCTATTTTTCTCCTTAATGTCTTTCCTTAGACTGTCCTCCTTCACCCAATATTAGTCAATCTGACTGGGGTTAGATATTATCTCATTGTGGTTTTGATCTGCATTTCCCTTATGATGAGGGATGTTGAGCATTTTTAATGTGCCTTTTGGCTATTCGTATGTGTTCCTTAGGGAGTGTTTTTTTTTTTTCAACTCATTCTCCCCTCTTTTAATAGGGTTGATCATCTTTTTTCCAGACAATTGCTTGAGTTTCCTGTGTATTCTGGTTATCAGTTCCTTATCTGACACATTGTTTACAAAAATATTTTCCCATTCTGAGTGTTGTGAATTCTCACTAATTACTGTGTCTTTCGCCATGCAGAAACTTCTTAATCTGACGTAGTCCACTTTTTAAAAAAAAAAAATTGGGTTTGCTTTCTGATGATTTTAAACTATTTTCATATTTTTAGCCATTCATCTCTGATTTTATGAGTTGAATGATTATAGCTTTATCTAATATTCTCTTAGGTAATTTGTAAGAATCTCTTGACATTAACAAATGTCTCCATTTGTAATTCATATTTTGGTTTCTATTTTTGGTTTTTAATACTCAAACTTATTTAATTTTTTTTCTTTTTTGTTAGGTTTTTGGCATGGGGTGAGTGTGTTTGACAGAGAAAGTGAGAGGGAAAGTGAGAAATCACCCCTCAGGGGGAATGGCCATGTTACAATCCCTTCTCCTCCATTCTCTCTTGGACAAGGGCATGCATGCCATGCATGATTTTCATATATATATATATATGTATATTACATTTGATCACTTTACATCATTTGGCTTATAAAGAGAATTTATTCAACATGAAATACTTCTCAGACCAGTCCAGTTGAGAATACTATACATTATTATTAACAGATAATAAACCATTTCTGTGTCCCACAAATGTCATGCCTCTCTATTTATTCTCCTTATTTCCTTGACTATACTCTTCTCTTCTCCTCCCCCTCCTACAATGTCTTCAGGGTCCATAACTATTTTCACTGCTTTTATACCCTCCAATATTTCAATCTCTATCATATAGAGTAGATAGTAGGTATATAGGTATATATTAAGTGGATACAAACAATGTCTTTCTTTCATAGCCTGGTGTGCTTCACTCAGCAGTAAATCTTCCATATTTGATCACTTTCTATCAAATTCCAGGGTCTTGTGTTTTTTTATGACTGAATAGTATTCCATAGAGTTAATGTGCCACTCTTTTTCAATCCATTCAACTCTTCATGGACATTTGGGTTGGTTCCATGTCTTAGCAATCATAAATAATCGCACAATAAACATCGAGATGCAAGTGTTTTTCTGACTGAGCATTCTCCTGTCTTTTGGGGAGATACCCAGAAGTGGGATTGCTAGATCAAATGGTAGTTCTATTTGTAGATATTTGAGGCCCCTCCATACTGTTTTCCACAGTGGCTTCACTGGATTATATTTCCACTAGTAGTGCACAAGTGTTTCCATTCCCACAAACAGTGTAGCAGAGTTCCCCTTCCACCACACCCCTGCCAGCACTTATTATTATTATTATTATTTTTTGTATTTTTAATCTTCCCAGGCATAGTTTTCAAACCACTGGGCCTAGAACTCAAACTGCAATGGATCAACCCTGTGGGAGTCCAGCATCACTATGCCACCTGCTGGCCCCAAATTTATCTATAATAATTTTTATATGGTCAAATCAGTGAAACATTTTCTGAGTTCTGCTTTAGAATACATATTTAGAAATGCTGAAGTAAATATTAATTAAAATGAGATTAAATATTTTAAAAGTTTTCATTAAACTCAACTAGATCTTCATTTTTACATTTAAATCATTATTCATATTGAATATATTGCACTATATCAAGGTGAGAATATAACATTTATTTCCCCATCAACTTGCTAAAGAGCTGCTTATTGAAGTTTATCTTGTTCCATGGTACTTCTTTGAATATCATTTCTCTTTCCTCACTTTTGTTCTATCATTCTGAAATGCCTATTAAATGTATTTTATTTCTTATATTGTAATTCATTGTTCTTCTCAAATTCTTGTCTTTTCATAATTTCTCCCAGTATTTGGGTATAAAATCTCAAACCTGTGTTTTAATGAATTATTTTAGTTTTTTAGTTTCTAGCACTGTGCTCCACAGTCTTTTCGTTTATTAATCATGGCTTTTTCTGGAGAGTAAACTTGTCTGACTCATTTTAAGACTACTTATTTAATATTTAATATTTTATAAAGTTTTGTTGAGAGCTCCAAATTGATGTTTTTCCTGTTTCTCCCAGACTACTGTTTGAAAAGGAAACAAGTGGTCTGATGTCTTAGATTCATCTCATTAAACTGTTGTATCTTCAAATCTCCCAAGATTTTCTGTTTACTAATTCTGAAAGACAGATGACAGTAAGAGAGTTTCTAGTTGATTTTCTCTTTCCTGAATCAGTGGTTATTTTATTTTTTTTAACTTGTATTTGTTTTTCTGAAGCTGAGCTCAAAACTTTAGATGTTGCTTTACTTAATTTTTAGTGCTCCAGAAAAATCTTAGATCAGTTGGATTACACTTCTTTTATAGAAATGATTTTTATTTTCTTCATAGATGCTTTAGAGTTTTGTTGGTTTGTTTGTTTCTTTTTGCTATAAGGAACATGAGTTTACCAGAGAGAGACATTGAGAGAGAAAGTGAGAAATCACCCACCCCTCACCCTCTGAGGAATGATCATGCTGCAATTCCTTCTCTTCCAGTTTCCTCTCAGGACTTGGGGCATGCATACATACCTGGCATGATTTTCAAACGGCCAGGTCCAGGATTCAAACCATGTGGGATCCGTTGGGGCATGCATACACACCTGGCATGATTTTCAAACTGCCAGGTCCAGGATTCAAACCATGTGGGATCCAGTGCCTTAACCTCCATGCCACTGCTGACACCAATGCCTTTGAGTTTTAAATGTCTCCTTAAGATGCAACTTGTTCACCACAATCTGACTAATATTTAGCTTCTTTTCAATAGGTTTGCTGCTTTAAAATGGACAATGAGCAAAAACTGATATAAATGATGTGCATATCACCTGGTCTCCTTGATCCCAGATATACAGCTTCCATTCTTCCCCTAATCACACCCTATATAACCCATTCTCACAATGTCTTACTGATTTTTCTATCTTGCATTTAAGACAATATCACTCCACTGCTTCAACTATTAAGGTGAATCTCTTTATCTATAGAATAAAGTTCAAGTTCCTTAGCATGAAATAAAAGTCTATTATGCTGACATGTTCAAAACATTGATCATATTCTTGTTGTCTTTAATTTTGTGTAAATTCTGATTTTGGTTGATCTTCATAATGTTTTTATTTTTATTAATTATAAAACTTTTATTTTTCTTATGCATAGTTCCCTAACTATATCCAATTGATTCGTATTTATTGTTTATTTTAATATTTTACCTTATATTTAGATTTAATTCCTGTATATCCTTATGGCATACAAAATGTTTTTTTCTGGCATGAACAGCCTTTCAACCTATGTTATTTTCCAGTGTCATTTCAAACTTCTATTTTAGAATTCAATATTATAGGTTATCAAAAAAATGAAAAGCCTCTTGATAATAAACTGCAATTTAGAAACACATAATGCAAAATTGAGGTCCAGTTGAATCTAAGGGGAAATAATGGTGGTTCTCTTGGTTAACTTTTCTTCTGTCTTAACTGTGATTTTGTAGAAATTCCAATTCTAATTCCATAAGACATTAATTAGTTAGTGCCCAGAACAAGGCAGAATAGTCCAACAAAACATGGTTTTGCAGAAATAAGAAGGAATTTAGAATCCAACAGATGTGGTTTGGGTTCAAGATCTGCCACTTAATTGCTATTCTCAGCTCCTCTGAGATCAATTTTCACACCTACCAAATAGAGATAAAAGGCACAAAACTGTACATATATAAACTGTTGTCAATACATGCTAGACCCTAGACCCTCACTCACCTCTTATATATCCTAACCAGGCAAGAAAGATTCAGGAAAACTAGAAAAATTATTTAGATACATCATTCTACATTCTAATAATATTTTTTAAACTTCTGACTTCACATACAAGTGTTCTTTAATGGGTTCATAAACATTGAGCACATTTATCAAAAATTTAAATGTTTTCAGGAACATCACTATCTCCAAAAATGTGTCTTATATTGGACATGTTTGATTATGACTTTACATAGATTGTCTGTATGTGTTAATGTGTGAATAGAAAACCATCTTCTCCTCCATTAGCTGACCTAGGAACAGCTAACAGCTTAGGCCTGATTATTCTTGCTTGTGTCTTCCTTCTTAGATAACACAAGCTTTCCTCTTCCTACCAAGATCTTGAAATTACCTCTTTTCCTGTCACTAAGAAGGAATCTGAAAAACAAATCCAGAATCTGATTGTTGCAATAAAGACTAGACAGAGCTTGAAGACCGCAGCTGGGGACTTATATCTAATACTTATGGCTACAGGGAACTGGACAAGAGTAAGCGAGTTTATCCTCATGAGCTTCTCTTCTCTACCTACTGAAATACAGTCACTACTCTTCCTGGCATTTCTAGTCATCTACTTGGTCACCCTCATGGGAAACAGCCTCATCATTCTAGTGACTCTGGGTGACCCCATGCTGCATAGTCCCATGTACTTCTTCCTCAGGAACTTATCCTTCCTAGAGATTGGCTTCACCCTAGCCATTGTGCCCAAAATGCTGGAGACCCTGCTTGCCCAGGATACAACCATCTCCTTTCTTGGTTGTGCCACTCAGATGTATTTCCTATTCTTCTTTGGGGTGAATGAGTGCTTCCTTCTGGCCACCATGGCATATGACCGCTATGTAGCCATCTGCAGTCCCTTGCATTACCCAGTCATCATGAACCAAAGGACATGTGCCAAACTAGTAGCTATTTCCTGGTCTCCAGGCTTCCCATTAGGTATTGTACAGACCACATGGCTCTTCAGTTTTCCATTCTGCGGCAACAACAAGGTGAACCACTTCTTCTGTGACAGCCCCCCTGTGCTGAGGCTGGTCTGTGCCGACACAGCATTGTTTGAGATCTATGCCATCGTCGGAACCATTCTGATCGTCATGATACCCTGCTTGCTGATCCTATGCTCCTACATGCACATTGCTGCTGCCATCCTCAAGATTCCATCAGCTAAAGGGAAGAACAAAGCCTTCTCTACTTGTTCTTCCCACCTCCTTGTGGTCTCCCTTTTCTATGTCTCTTTGAGCCTTACGTATTTTCGGCCTAAATCAAATAACTCTCCTGAGAGCAAGAAGATGCTATCATTGTCCTACACGGTTGTGACTCCCATGTTGAACCCCATCATCTACAGCCTGAGAAATAAGGAGGTGAAGAATGCCCTTAGTCGGACCTTCCACAAGGCCCTAGCCCTCAGAAACTGCACCCCATAGACTTAAAAAATAAAACTCTGTTCTACTGAATGAGAAACAATCAGTTCACATTTGAGATACCTCCTTTCTCCCTTTCCATCAACATTGGAATGAAACCAAGCTTTTGAAATGGGTAGTGGAAAGTTCAGTGGAGAGGGAAAAAATGCAAAGATAGTTTAGGCCAATCATTATCATTTATAAAACCCCTGATTGTCCATTGTAGTTTTATATTGTTTCTTCAAATTGGTATAATTGGCATTTGACACCTCTGTGGCCAATTCATTCCAGGTATTTGCTTTGTTAGTGTGTACTAATGTGACATACATTGTGGACAGTATAAAACGGCTTGTAATATAAACTTAGAGAAATATAATGGGAAAGAAAAGCAAAAAAATATCAAAAGGCATCATTATGGTCCTTTATCGTCTTTGGATAAGCCTAACATTATTCAGTAGAAAGAATCCTATACCTCTAGTACATAATTCTCTCTTTTATTTCATTTCTATGCCTCTGAGGTAGTGTTTGTTCTGCATTTGTTGATATTTAGCATGGGGAGAGGAATGTGGATGACTAATTCCCATACATATAGCTTTGTACACCAGGAGCCTTACTTGACTCCTTCCACCGGCTATACTTTTTACGTAGAATGAGCAGAGTTTCCAATCCTCTATCTCAATTACATTTTTAGGATTTTTTTTCTCTTTTGCCAGCTGGTGCATGTGCTCACTAGAGAGGAAAAGAGAGAGATAGGCAGAAAGCAGTCCCCTGTGGGGCATGGTAAAATAGCCATCTCTTCTCTTCCATTTTTCTATCCTGTTGGGGTTTTTGGCATGCTCACAACATGTACCAATTTGACTTTTAAGCCATTGCAACCAAGAATCAAACTGCTCAATTGACTATGTGGGATCTGATGTCCTTTACCTCTGTGAGGGTGAATGACCCTCTTTCAGGGTTATATGGGCACCACAGGGAACCTAACATATCCCTAAAATGTGGGCTAGATACAACGTTGTTACTGGCACCCCTGGCCACCCCAAGCAATTTTTCTGTGCTGACTCCTGGGTACAGATTAACCAAGTCATTCCAACCTGGGCATAAATCTGCATAAGAGGGAAAAAAACAATGCACCATTTTGGACACCTGTGTCATGCCCCTAGTGCCAAACTCTGACCAAAAGAAACCCATGGCTCCAAACCTGCAGGGCTCCCCGCAAAAGAGGAGCCATTAGCAACTCTACCCCCATATGTCCTGGCTGAGCCAGTAATCGAAACATGCCCTCACCTATTTCCCTGGAGCCTGAAGAGCAGCCTGAGGAGCCAGTGCCAGCTCCGCCCACACTGGGGGGAGGCCACCAGTCATCCCAAATCCCACGCCCAGATTTTGCCTCACTCACCATCACCCAGGGAGCTGCTGCAGCCTGGGGCAACCTCACTCTTCAGATGCCCCTTCAGGAGACCCAAGGACTCTCCCAGACAGGCACAGATTGGGCTATTTCAGAAGGCAGAGCAATTCTCTACTACCAGCCCTTCACCACTACCAATTTGCTTAATTGGAAACACCACACCCTCTCCTACTTGGAATAGCCCCAGGCAATGATAGATCTCATGGAGTCTATACTTCAAACCCACCAGCACACCTGGGATGACTGTGAGCAACTACTCCTCACCATATTTAACACAGAGGAACTCTGCAGAGTCCTTGTGACAACAAAGAAATAGCTACAAAAGCATGTCCCCAACAATGTGATAGATCCTGAGGCTTGGGTCACAACTGCTTTTTCAAATGAAAAGCTTGACTGGATTTCAGTCCTGAGAGTGGCTGTGCAAAACCTACTAACATGGCAAAAACCTACAGAAATAATTCAGAAGACAGATGAGCCACCTGGGCAGCTTTATGAGAGGCTCTGCGAGGCATATTGAATCTATACTCCATTTGATCCAGAGAGCTCCTAAAGCCAACAAATGATTAATGTCACCTTTGTTGCCCAATCAGCCCCTTACATCTGTAGAAAACTCTAAAAGCATGAAGGCTTTGCTGGGATGAACGCCACTCAGCTCCTGGAGATTGCTAATTGAGTCTTTGTGAACAAAGAATGAGAGGAAAGAAAGGAAGCAGATTAGTGGATGAAGCAAAAGGCAACTCTGTTGGCCACTACCCTCAGACAACTGGATGCCCCACTCAGTCCAAGAGGGGGACCAAAACCCAGCTGCCCCAGGCTTAGACCACCCCAATGCACATACTACAAAGAGGGTGGATACTGTAAATGTGAATGACCCAAGTGGAAGGCAAACCAAAGAAGAACAACCTGAAGCCCACTGGGAACCCCCAAGACTTTGCACCCAGAGCTCCCAAGAGACCTCCTAGCCATTATGGAATCAGAATAGGAACAATCAGGCCACAGGATCCTAGGCCCCAGGGAGCCCTGGGTCAAGGTCAAGCTAGGGGGCCAACTGATAACATTTATGACAGATACTGGCACTAAACACTCCATTGTAATCCAGCCTCTAGCTCCCCCATCAGGCCAAAAATCTACTATCATGGGAGCCACTGGAAACACCAGGACCCAGCCCTTACTGCAGGCAAGAAACTGCCAATTAGGAGGACACTTGGTTACCCCCACAAGTTCTTGTGCCTGCCTGATTGCCCAGTCCCTTTGCTGGGAAGGGACCTATTGACTAAACTTAGAGTGCAAATCAGCTTTGACTCATCAGGCTCAGCTGCTTTAGTAGTCAGTCTGCCAAAATCCTAACTGTGACAATGTCCCAGGAGGAGAAATGGTGACCGTTCATCCCCAAGGCACCCAGCAGAGATGATGAAGTACTTTCTTCATTTGTTAGACACTTTCCTGCAGTCTGGGATGAAAGGAGCCAGCCAGGCAATTAACCACCAACCTGTAGTGGTTGAATTGACACCTCTGGCACAACCTGTGCACCATTGACAGTACCCAAGAAGCTGAGATGCTAGACTGCCCGTAAAGAAGCACATCAACTGGCTCAGGGATGGAACCCGGGTCAAATGTCAGTCTCCATAGAACACTCCCTTTTTCCCCATGAAGAAGGGAAACTCTGGAGACTATTGGCCAGTCCAGGACTTCTGAACTATGAACGCCACCATGGTGTCCTTACATCCCATTATACCCAATCCATATACTTTGCTGAGTGCTCTCCCCACGGAGTCTGAATGTTCACTTGTCTGGATCTCAAGGACACTTTCTTTTGCCTTGCAATATCAGCCATGAGGCAACTGATATTTGCCTTTGAATGGGAAGATCCAGATACCCAAAAGAAAACTCTGCTCTCATGGACCCAGGTCCTCCAGAGGTTCAAGAATTCCCTGACTTTGTTTGGAGAAGCACTTGCAACTGACTTTGAAAATTTTCCAAGCCAAGAGACTGGATGCACTCTATTCCAATATGTTGATGACCTTCTGCTCCCTGGAGCAACCCAAGAATATTGGCTAGAAGGGAACTCAAGAGCTTCTCCAGCTTCTGTCCCAGGTCAGGTATAAAGTTTCAATGAAGAAAGCCCACATCTGCCATACCCAGGTATGATTTTTAGAATTCATTTTGACTAAAGGACACCGTGCTCTTAGGCATGAAAGAAAGCAGGTAGTATGTGAATTGCCTCGGCCCACAACTCAGAAGCAACTACGTAAATTCCTGGGAGCCGCAGGATTCTGTAGAATTTGGATCCCAGGTTTTGATGAAAAGTCTAAGCCACTGTACAAACTATTAAGAGGCCCAGAAGAAGCCCCTTTCAAATGGGGATCCCTGTAAGAGTGGGCTTTCCAGAAACTCAAGTCAAGTCTCAGGAAAACCCCAGTTTTGGGACTCCCTGATGTCACAGGAAAATTCAATCTATTTGTATATGAAAAAAGTCAGGCAGCACTAGGAGTTTCTGACTCAGCCTGTTGGACTTTGGGAGAGACCTATAGCCTACCTGTCTAAAAGACTTGACCCAGTGGTATCTGGACGGCCTCCTTGCCTGTGAGTCTTTGTTGCCACTGTTGAATTGATTAAACAGGCAGACAAACTAACCTTAGGCCAAGTTATTAATGCCTAGGTCCTTCACTTGGTGACCACCCTGATGAACACCAGGGGATATAAATGACTAGCCAGCTCTAGGATGGCTCACTAACAGGGCTTATTGATTGGAAATCCCTGAATTAGACTCCAGACTCTACATCCCTCAACCTGCCAGCTTCCTCCCAGTCACACTGGTGCCTCCTAACCACAACTGTAAAGAGGCCTTTGATAAGGTCTTTTCTGGATGTCCTGATCTTGTGGACACACTGCTTAAGGCCCCCAACCTCACCGTTTTCACTGACTGCAGCAGCTACATGAAAGATGGAACTCGATAGGCTGTTTATGCCATTACCTCTCAGGACATGGTGATCAAGGCTAGGTCACTGCCTCAGGATGGTCAGCTCAGTGGGCTGAACTTTGGACATCAATCCGAGCCTTAAAATTGGCAACCCATAAGAGGGTAAACATCTACATGGACTCATGATATGCCTTTGCCATCCTATGTGTACATAGGGCATTGTATCAAGAGAGAGGACTCTTCCTGGCTGAAGGAAAGACAGTTAAAAACAAAGATGAAGTCTGCCAATTATTAGAAGTAGTCTGGGAGCCAAAGGAAGTGGCAATCATCCATTGTAGAGGGCACCAGAGGAGGAAAGATCCTGTCACCCCAGGAAACCAGTTGGTGGGCCAGACAGCCAAGGCTGCCACCAACCAAACCTCAGCTGCTGTAATTAAAGTGCTACAGCTCACAAGTCTCCCTAGAGCCCCCCTTCCCCTCACCCCATACCTCTGACAAACATCATTGGGGAAAATCAGAGGGAGCAACTCTGGAGGAGAATGGATGGTAGAGATTGCCAGATAAAAGAATATACATTCCCCAGTCCCTGGGATAGTCAATGGTAAAGCAACACCACAAGCTAACTCACTGGGAAAGGACTAACCTGGAGAGCTTACTGAGCCAATACTATTTATTGAGTTGCTACCATCATTATGTGCAACTGTGAGCATGCGGTGTGAGACCTGTGCCAGAAATAACTCCGCCTAGGGGTCAACTTGGCTGGCTGGAATACAAGCCACCAGACAACTCTCCTGGAATTACTGGAGGTAGGCTTCTCAAAAGTGCGACCATGCTGGGGCTATAAGTACTTACTAGTCCTGGTCTGTACTTACTCAGGCTGGGTGGAAGCCTTCTCTACACAAACTGAAAAGGTCAGAGAAGTCACTCAAGCCCTTGAAGGAAGTTATACCTCAGTTTGGCCTTCCCCTGATAATCAAGTCAGACAATGGCCCTGTCTTCGTGGCAGAAGTTACACAGAGAGCAGCAAAGACCTTGGACATAAAATGGAAGCTTCACATTGCTTACCAACCTCAGAGTTCTGGGAGAGTTGAACACATGAATTGTACCCTCAAGTCCACCCTGGCTAAGCACTGTCAAGACATCAGACACCCCTTGGTGAATGTCCTCCCACTGGCCCTGCTCCAAGTTAGATGTGCACCTCCCAAAAAAGATTATTCCCCTTATGACATTCTATGTGGCCAGCCACCCCCTTTAGTCACCCAAGCCTTAATGTCTGACATCCATCAGCTGGGCAAGGCAGTCCTGACTCAGGATCTAATGGCTTTGGGAAAGACTTTAAAGAAAATAGCCCTTTTCACCTTAAAAAAGAATCCTCATTCCCCTCAGAAACTGGGTTCACAAATATGAGTCCAGGGATCTCATATGGGTTTAAAATTGGGAAAAAAAAAAGTATCACTGCAGCCTATCTTATTGGGGTCATAGGTTGTTATCTTTGTTACCCATATAGCAATTAAGGTTGCAGGGATAGCCCCATGGGTCCACCACCCACAAGTGAAGCAAGCCACAGCACCAGAGGACCCCAGGACCTGGACAGTGAAAAACCACCCTGAGCAGTCAACTAAAATAACCTTCCAGAGGATCAAGATCTATCATCGAGACTACAGCCCTGCTGCAGCCACTCCTGGGCTGGCTGCTCTATGCATAGTGGAAGCTTGAGAAGTCTACAGCCCTGCTTTGGTCACTCTGGGCACTGACCAATCTATGCATGGCAGAAGCTTGAGAATAGCAACAGATGACACCCCCACTATACCCTTAAAAGTTCGTATCCTAGACCTTCCCACAGTGCTGGCTGTGTTTCTCTCTATTGGTCTGGCAGTGGTGGCCCCAAGGGACTGGAAGTCGTGGGAAAAGTTCTTATTAGCAGTAATATACTTCCTGGAGGTAGGGGTTATACTAAGTCTAAGGTGCCTGGAGTTGTGGGTTGAGGACCTTTTTCTTCCTTTACCTGGACATGGACCCTATTCCTCCTCCTGCCTTTCCCCTCATCAGGACAGGTTCCAGATTGCTTGCAGTAATGCAACACCACAGCATTTGCTGCTGTTTGCTGCCCACTGGTCTACCTTGACACACCTAGCATCATAGTTTTTGAGCAAATGGGAACAGGGGAAAAGGCTGGTCTCCTACCCAATTCTATCCAATTCTGTATGCATGAAAATGTCATATTCTCCATGGGACAAAATAGAGGAGACTACGCCTGCTACAATTGTTTCCTGGCAGGGAAATGAGTATGTTACAAGTTCCTTAAGATATATGGAGAAAGTGAATGTCCATCACAAGAGCAGACCAATAATGGTACCCAGGGCATGGATCCATCGTGAGGATATGCCACTGACATGGACCCCTCACAGAATGACCCATCTCAATCTGCTCTTTTAACCATAAAAGGAAAATTCACCCCCCGTTTGACTACCCTCCTGAACCACACTCATAGGTTGGTCTTACACGTGCCTTATAGCAGAAACTTCTCATATATATATATATATATATATATATATATATATATATATATATATATATATATATATATATATATATATATATATATATATATATATATATATATATATATATATATATATATATATATATATATATATATATATATATATATATATATATATATATATATATATATATATATATTTGCTATCAAAACCTTGGAAATTTGTCAATCTAGTAGGTAAAAGGTATTATCTATCTGTAGTTTCTAATTTGATTTCTATTGTATTCCCTTCATGTTTAAAGTCATTGTCTTTATTTTTATTCTCTATCTATATCCTTTGCATGTAGTTTTACTAGATGGTAGATCTTCATTAATGCTGATCTGTTGAAATTTTTTTTTTTGGAGAGGTTTTTGCTATAAGGTGTGTGTCCTCGCTAGAAAGACAGAGAGAGACAGAGAGACAGAAAGCGAGAAATCACCCCCCAAGAGGGATGGCCACGTCACAATCCCTTCCCCTCCATTCTCCTCTCGGGATCTTGGGCATGCACACATATGCGCCCGGTATGAGTTTAAGCCACTGGAATCCCGGTCAGCTACAAGGGTGTTCAGTGACATAGCCATTACACTAACTGCTGGTCACATCTGTTGAAATTCTTTACATGATAGGAGAATCAGATTTTTCAAAATGAGTTGAAAATATTTTTTACCTGCTTGTTATTTCTCTCTTGACATTTTGTAGAAACATTTTAGGTGTCGTACTTGGGTCTACAAAAAAAATATTTCCTTATTTCTATCAAGGGTTCTGTTACTTATTGTTTAATATTAAAATATTTTTTCAATCTGCAATTTTTCTTGAACAGGTGTGATTTATTTTTCCTTCAATTGCCTGTTCAGTTGTCCCAACACTATTTATTAAATAATACCTTATTTCCCATATTAATTTGAAACCTTAAACTCATATATCATCACAAAATTTATAACTGTAAGCATAAAAAATCTTGACAACACTAAGATAAAATCATTTACTATTTTTAAGAAATTTAGCAATACTGTATTTATTTATCCATTAATACACAATAAAAATTGTCAAGTAAAGTTTCACAGGAATATCCAAAAGGTGTTAAAACAATTGCAATTTACCCACTTGTGTCACTAGAAACTTCTTTTTTTTTAGAATTATTTTTTATTTCACTTTATTCATTCATTCATTCATTCATTTTTAAATTTGACTAGAGGGAGATATACAGAGAGAGAGATGGAGAGGGAAAGTGAGAAAGCAAGCCACCAGGTCTGGGATTCAAACTACGGTTGGCCATGTGGGAGTGTCCAGCACCTTAACCACCATGCCACCTGCTGGTCCCACTAGAAACTTCTAAAACAATTTTTAAAAATTGGTCAAAGAGTTATTTAGAAAAGTGGCTTTTGCAAGTTCAAGAGCCATGTATTTGTACTGGACAATATTTAAATAAATGGCCCCACATGTACAAAATTTAAAAATTGGAAAATACATAAAATTAAAGTTATGAACATTGCCATAGTCAATTCTAACTAAAAGTCTGATTGTTTTAGTCAAATTATTTTCTCTGAATACATTCTTTTAGTTGCTGAACTCAAACATGATTTAATTAACTCAATATTGGTCAAAGCTTCCCTTGCATGGCTAACAAATGGGTCACTCAGAAATTTACTTTGGTTAGTCTTATTTTCATTTTTTATTTCTATGTAATTTATAAAACTTATTTTGTAAAATTCTGCTGTGATTAAATGTACCATTTACATTTTTTAAATTTCTCTGACTATTGGGGTCTGTGAGTAGAAAATACTGCCACAACCATTTAATCTGATCATATCTACATACACAACATTCTTTAGAAAAGCTAGATATCATTGCATGAGAAAAACGATACCTTGCCATCTAATTTAATTACAAAATAAAGTATGCTCCATACTGTGAATTGTGGTGTTTGAAGTCTACTTTCTTTCCTTATTTTGACACCGTGATTATGCACTGGTAATATAAATAAATAAAATACTATAGTAAAGAAATATGCATAGTACTCAAAACGCATACAAGTAGTAATTGCATTGCTGTGATTTTCCATGTCCTAAGCAGCAGATGAAAGTATCCTTAAAAACAAAGTCTGTCCCAACTCTTTGCTGTTGTATCATCAAAACAACCATAATATGTGAATGAGTGATTATGGTTATACTACAATAAAGTTTTATTTCTGAATCCAGAAATAAAATTTTCAAGTGTCAAAACATGTTATTTTTCTTTTGATTTTGTTCTAGCCATTTAAAAACGTAAAACAGGGGCTAGAAGATGGCATAGTAGTCAAGGCTCTAGACTTTCACATGACTGATGGTGGTTTGAATCCCATACCTGGTGCTTTGCTTCCTCTCTCTCTTTTTCTTGTGAGTGCACCTGCCCTATAGCAAAATTCAAAAATAATAATAAATAAATAAGTAATTCTTGAAAAATTAAAATAAATAAAAATGTTAAAAACAAACAATAAAAGAAACATTCTAAATGTATGGCTCATATAAAGACTGGTGGATTTGGCCCATTGGTAATATATGCCTGGATTTAAAAATTAAGCTGTAACTTAAAAGCTTTGTCATAGGGCCAGCAGGAGGCAGGGTGGATAGGGTGCTGGACTCCCACATGGCCGACAGTGGTTCAAGTCTGTACCAGGAGGTTTACTTTCCCACTTTCCCCACTCTCTCTCTCTACCTCTCTCTTTCTGTCTCTCTCTGGTGAGCATCATACTCTACAGCTTTTTAAATAATAATAATAATTAATTGAATAAATAATTAATTGAAAATAAATACATAATTTTTTAATGCCCTGTCATATGGGCGAAGTTACTTAGAATCTCTTGAGCCTTAGCGTCCCCTTCAGTAAAATGAAAATAACTATAACATCTACTTCACAGGTTGGATGAGAAGATTGAGTTAGTATATGTAAGTCACTAATAAACTATGCTGGCTGCACTGTAATTTATATGAAAATGTTAATCATTATGATGAGGTTGATGACAGTGTTGGTAGTATTAATGGTGGTAAGAATGAAAAATGTTGAACCAGCCAGTGGTATGATAGTTAAGGCAGCTATATCTTAAGTGACCAACAGCATGGGTTGAGTTCTAGGCTGGCTGGCCTGAGACACATGGTGAGTGAGTGTGTGTGCATTGTCAGAATTCTGAAAAGAGAAAGGGAGGACAAGGGATTGAAGAATGACCATCCCCATATAGAGTACTTTTTCTCTCTCTCTTTATCTCTCTGTCCCTGTATCTCTCAGACTAGCCCACATCATCTCTAGAAAATTATTAAATTTTGAAAAAGAAGAAGAAAAAGAAAACTCATGGCATTAGAGAAAAAAATGAGAGAAGATGATGATAAGAAGGGAGGGAGTTAAGTATTTTTGAAAGGCATTTTAGTCTGAAGTGTTTGAACAATATTTTGTGAACAATGTAAATCAGTCTAAGGGTTTTCAGCCTGAAGAAATAATCAGTTACTTTGGCAGTAGCATGTGTGACAGAGGATACAATCTATAAGAATGAGGCAAGTCAAAAGACTTTTGAAATTGAACAGTTAAGATATGAGACCAAAATTCAGTGCAAGGAATTCACCTTTTAATTTCAAAAAGTGAAGCCTTCCATCAAAATGGGTCAGCAGAGGCCACATTAAGCAGAGATAGTAGCTCAGAGGAAAATCACTGCTACTCTGAACATGGCTACTCCTGTAAGCCTGCAGGCCAATAGGGAGCTTCAGAGGCAGCCATTGCCAAGGTGAATTCATTCACAGGTGTGACTCTGCAGCCTGACTTCATTAGACCTCTCTCCTGATCTGATCCTGCCTATTCACCTAAGTTTTCCCTCCAGTCCCAGGATAGGCCACTGGGATTCCCATAGGCTGTCCTCTCTCAAGAGCAAAGTCCTTGTTAACAACTTTTTAATGAGGTCACAGACTGTGATTGCTCATTAATAGAAAAATTACTCTGCAACCCCAGTGGTGGAGGAGAACGAGAACCTAAGTCAGTGATAACTGAGTTCACCCCCAGGGTGAACTCCCAGGGTCACAGACTGTGATTGCTCATTAATAGAAAAATTACTCTGCAACCCCAGTGGTGGAGGAGAACGAGAACCTAAGTCAGTGATAACTGAGTTCACCCCCAGGGTGAACTCAGCAGAGTCTCCTAAGCTCTTACTGTTAATGTCTAGGGTCTATTTTAGCTCTCAGAGGCTGATTCTGGATATGGAGGTCTGGAGGGACTAGGGCCTTGGTGAAAGAAAGTAACAAAGTCAAGCCATTCCAGGCTTACACCAGCTGTTGATCTAGAGAGACTCTCCTAAAGTCATATGTTCACTTTCTTTGGATGTCTTAAATATTGCTCTTGAAAGTGTTATCACCTTGTCTTCTGTCATCATTAATTCCCTTTTGTTTCCCCTGCATATGTAGTCTAGACTCTTTGTGTTATTTTCCTAGTCTCTTTAAACTATACTCATCCTGGTAGTTAAGTCATTGGCCCCTCCTTCTCTCCTCACTGTGTACAGTATCTTAGACATCACCCATTCCCAGGGTTTCACTGCACCACCCTTCATGGGTATGGACTGATATCTTCCACCAGAATTATTGCTAGAACCTCCTATTTGGTCTCTCTCCCTCCAGCTGCAGATCTGAACATATACTGCATTCCAACTCCTTCTCCTCAGTTCCCAGAGTTCTTTCTACACAGGTGACAACCTTTCATTATCATTTTTTAAACCATTACAATTTTAAAACTAAGGTTCTTAGCATGTCATACAACACTCTTTATGGTTAAATTCTTGCTTATTTTTCCTATTTCAGTTCTTACCATATCCCAGCCACGTGGTTGAATAACTGTTCATCTATGATCATACTGAACTTTTTTCCTTACAGCATGCATTTTTGGAGTCCCTAAACATAGTCTTTTTCTATTTCCTTCAAAAATTCACACCTGGGCACTAGCAGATGGCATAATGGTTACGTCGTTGGACTCCCATGTAATTGACTGTGGTTTGAGTACCAAACGTGACAGCTTAAAACTCATGCCTGGTTTTCTGTGTACATGCATGCCCAAAATCCTGAGAGAAGAATGGAGGAGAAGGGATTGTGAAATGACCATACCCTCTGGGGGTTAATTTCTCATTTTCTATCTTTCTGTCTCCCTTTGTCTCTCAGCACACACATGAGTCCTATAGTAAAAATCTCTCTTAAAAAAAAAAAAAAGAATTCAAAGTCCGAATTACCTAGGTTCAAATTTTGTGCCTTCTATTTACCAGCTAAACAAATTCATACGAATTACTCCTATCCTGTAATTACTCCTATCCTCCTTCTATTTCCTTGTCTGTTCAATGGGTAACAATACCTACTCTATTAGATTGATGTAAAGATGAAATAAAAAAATAAATAAAACCTACATCCAAGTGTTAGAAAGACAGTTTTTCTGTGGTGACAAAGGTACTAATTGGGTTAATCAAATAATACTAGCTAACCACTTTCACTTGTGGGGCTTTTTAATATTTTTCTATTCTTTAGTATTTCCTTTAAAGTATTGCATCAGTTATACAGAATTGTCAACAGGTATTGATTACTATTTGTAATATCAGTAAATTATTAGAATTCCTCTTTTTTCCACAGGGCAAAGTAAAGAAAGAAACTGACATGAGTTTACTGTCAAAGATGTATTACTTATTTATTAATAAACTATCATTTACTCCTCAAAGGTATGTTTCTAGATGCATAGAACAGGATAAAAGGACACCTAGTAAGCATCAGAACTGAAGTTTGACTCTAGGACTATCTGACCCCAAAATATCATGATCCTTTCAATGTAGCATATGCCTAAAATATGAAGACAGAAACAAAAAGTTAGGAGGAAAAGAATTATATAATATAGAAGATTAAAAATTTTTAGAGTTGTGAAAAAAATGTGAGACGAATCTATTTGTAGTATAATGAACTAGTGGGTCATCAGAAAAGTCATGATGTAGTCTTCAATAAAAATGTATCTTTGCAATCACTGAAAGACTGATAAAGTTACATTAATTCTCTAAATAAAGTTACGTGAACAGGACAAGTCTTCAACAATAGGTAGACATTAAAAGCAAATCTTTATATCTTTACTCAATTCCTCTGTCTGCAATCACAGCCTCATTATTCATTATTTGTATTTCTGAAAGCTAGTTTAGTGCCTGGCATACAGTAAGTATTCAATACATAATGGATTAAAGCATGATCCCCAAATTGTTTCTTTAGCCCCGACCTCTAACTGAATGGAAGTTCCATATTTCCAACTGTCTCTGAGACATTTCTTTATAGATGTTAAGGCATATGTCTAGGAACATACTCCTAAACTTATCCCCCCACCCTCTAAATCTAGAAAAAAAAATTTCTTGTTACTTATGCCTTGTTTTTTATACCACACATTTCCTGGACATATATTTTTTAAATTTAATCAGTAAATATTTATATACTGAATCCTGAAAGTACAACAGTGAACAGGTGCTGCTTATTCTGTAGGAGCTCCTGTAGCCTGGAGTAAGACACACAGTAAATAAAGAACAAAAGGGAAGTTCCATGCAAAGTGCTCTACTATGTTGTAATTTTATACTATGTGAAGCTCGACATGCTGTAATTTTACATATGTGACCAGTCTCCTTCTAATCCTTCCTTGACAAACTTCTTAATCAAACATTGGTTCACTTCCCATCTTCATTGCCACTGCCATTAAGAGAACCAGGCCCTTCATCTAAACTGTTATCGTAGAGTGACTCACTGTTCTGATGGCCTCCATGCTCACTTCCCAGGGCTTTACACACACCATTAAGTACTGGATTTAAGTGATGAGCAAACTGAGTCCCTCCACTTAGGGATATTACAGTCCAATGGAGAAGAGAAACATTGAACAAGGAACTGCACAAATACACATGTAATTACAAAGGCTATCACTGCTGTGAAGGAAAAGAACATAGTGCTCTCAGAAAGAATAAAAGAAAGGAGTTCAAATCTATATTTGGGATCAGAGAAGACCTTACTGAGGAAGTAACATTTAGAAAGGTGTATGAGATTGAGTAGAAGTTAACTAAATGACAATAAAGAGCAAATTTACTCAAAGCAGAAGGATTAGTATGGAGAAAGATCCCAAGGCAGCACTTGCAGTTCGGTGCTGGTGCAGATCATTAATGGTGGTGGTAATCACGTAGTCGATAGCAATGTCTCTTCTCCCTCGCAGCAACCTTCCAGCCCAATGTGTAACGGCATTATGGTAGAACCTTATACATAGCATTCTCCAGAGCTTGGCATGTTTTCTATTTTTCATTTTGCCTCCTTCTCAGCCGGTATGGGGCATTTTACACATGAAAACTGAGACTTGAAATAATGTTCTCCAGATCACAAATTTAGGAATCGGTGGTGAAGAACTAGAATATAAGTTTTTTGTTTGTTTGTTTCAAATAGCTCTGTTTTATTTAAAAATAAAATACCTGCACATGATAAAAAATTCAATGAGACTCTCCTCTTGGAGGTGGAGATTAATTTTCCTGTTTCCCACATGTGCTGGACTCAATAACTCTCTTATAAGGAATAGAATATGGAAATGAATAACTTTGCAGTGGAAAAATCTGGCAGGCATGCAAGTGATTAAGGTTAATATAATTAGTGATAAGACATGTTGCTATCATACATATTCTGATATGATGTGATGGGAAGGGTCCCTCACCTCTGTGGTATTAACCAGTCCCCTACTAAAACAACAAAACGAAACCAGTTTAATCCTGAAAAAACTACAGATAGCCCCAACTGAAGGACATTCTACAAAATACCTGACTAGCACTCTTCAAAAATACCACAGTCATGAAAGAAGAAAAACACTGAGAGAATGTCACAGGTTGGAGGAAAATAAGGAAATGAGAAAACTAAATGCAATACAGTATTCTGAATTGAATCATAGAACAGAAAAGACATTTGTGGAAAAAAATTAAATCCATCTAATGCCTGGAGTTTAATCAGTAGTTTTATACTAATGTTATTATTTTTTTTAATCTGGCAGATGAACCATGATCATGTAAAATTAGGGGAACTGGTAAAAGTATACAAAGGAACTCTCTGTATTATCTTTGTGACTTTTCTATATATCTAAAATTATTTCAAAATTAAAATTAGGGTCAAACAATTCAATCAGTATAAAATTAGATATAATCAAGAATATTCTTTTCAATATTGACCTCTGTTACCCTATTTCCTTGCCCAGAGGCTACAACTACTATCAATTTCTTGTACACTCTGCCATAAATTTGTATTAGTATATTTTATATATTTGTAATTTTCCTTGGTAAAATGTGTGCAGTTATGTCATATTATGGTGTGTATATACAATGTCTTTCACCTTGGTTTGTTAAAAATAAAGTTTAAAAACTTTTAGGACAGTTTTAGATTCACAGAAAAGTTGCGATGATAGTAAACGTGGTGCCCATTAGCCCCGCCCCACAGTTCCCTCTGTTATTAACACCGTACATGTGTATGGTACCTGTGTCACAATCAATGAATAAATATTAATACATTATTAATTAAAGCCCACACTTTATTCAGATTTTCTTAGTTTTTACCTGATGTCCTTTTTATGTTTCAGGATCACATCCAGAATATCACGTCACATAAAATAATCTCTACTGACCTCTCAGCTATTCGAGTTCTCTGCTTTTCCTTGATTTTTGATGACCTTGCCTTTTTTTTTTAAGGATTTTTGTCATAGGGCACATGAGCTCACTAAAAAGAGACTGAGAGAGACAGGGAGAGAGAAAGTGAGAAAGTCACGGTCCAGGTGGATAGCTATGGCTCAACCCCTTCTCCATTCTCCTCCTGGGATTTTGGGTTCACACGCACACACATCTAGCATGATTTTCAAGCCGCCAGGTCCAGGACTCCAATCGTAGTCAGCCATGTGAGGGCCCAGTGCCTTAACCACCACACCACCCACTGGCTCCAACCTTAATCATTTTGAGAAGTACTGGTCAGATATTTTTGTATAATATTCCATAATTGAGATTTGTTTGAGGTTTCTATGATTCCACTGGGGTTATAGTTGGAGTAGAGGATTACAAGTATGATGAAGTGTCACTCTTACCACATCTTATCAAGGGTACGTATTATCAACACAGTTTAGCACTGTTGATGTTAACCCTGAAACCCTGATCATCTGGCTGAGGCAGTGTTTGTCAGGTTTTTCTATTATGAAGTCCCTCTGTGCCCACCCTCACCCCCTTTTCTATATTATTATACTCTTTGGAATGAAGTCACCATACTGAGCCCATACTCAGAGGTTGAAGTTATGTCCCACCTATTTGTAGCTAGAGTATCTGCATAAAGTATGTGGAATTCTTCTACACAAGAGATTTACTGATTTTTCCCATGTTATTTATTAATTCAATTGTTTATTTACATCAATATATACTCATGGGTATTTATTTTATATTTTGGATAATAATCCAAAGTGTTCTCAGTAGAATTCTTTCATTTGACTTCTCCATCCCTTTGACATAATTCAATATTGTTTTGTTTCATTTTGTTTTGTTTTTCCTGGAGTACTTTCTTACTTTCTGTGCTGTAAGAAGGCCCAGGCTCATCTTGTATATTTTCTGCCCAGGCCTACCATCAGCCATTTCTCCAAAGAACACTAGTTCCTTTCACCAGAAAGTAGTATTTAAAGTCAAATTTGGGCCGTAGGGGTCACCACAATTTTTAACATGTCACAGTTACATAGCAGTTCATTGTATTCTATGGAAAATTCACACTATTTTTATAGTATTTTTGCTATAGAGCACGTGCACTCACCAGAAATACAGAGAGAGATAGAAAGAGAAAGCAAGAAATCACCCCCCAGGGGGGATATCCACACCACAATCCCTTCTCCTCCAGTGTCCTCCTGGGATTTTGCGCATGTGCATACACAACCCGGCACGAAATTTAAGCCACCAGGTTGAACTCAAACCCTGGTCAATTAGGTGAGAGTCCAGCGGCATAATCATTACACCATCTGCTGGTCCCAATTCACACTCTTTAAATCAGTCCCCTCTCAATGGAATTAAGGTATTATTTTTCACGTTGGCTTGCAATTAAAATGTTGCTACACACACACACACACACACACACACACACAAATGTTTCCTTTGTCTAAAATGGAATGACTATTTTTGTAATTTGCTCATGTATTTGTTGAAGAGACACAGATATATACATATATACATATATATATATATATATACATATATATTTTTATATGTGTATATGTGTGTGTGTGTGTGTGTATAAGAGAAAATGAGAAATTGCCCCCCAGGGGGATGGCCACACCACAGTCCCTTCTTCTCCATCTCTTCTCAAGATCTTAGGCATATACAAACACATACATGTCTAACATGATTTTTAAGCCACCGGGTCCAAGACTCTACAGCAGCATAGTCAGCTATGTGCTATTCAGCCACCCTAATCTCTACACCACCTACTATACCAGAATGACTTTTAGAAGTCTGAGTCAATTTACTGCCATTCTATCTTTGTCTTGTACTGTTCTCCGACTATTTCAAAACCCAGTAGCTTTGTAACCAGCACATGGCGTAATGGTTATGTCGCTAGGCTCCCACGCAGCCATGACCCTGGCTCAAGTCCCAGACCTGGCAACTTAAAACTCATGCCAGATGCACGTACATGCATGCCCAAAACCCTGAGAGAATGGAAAAGAAGGAATTGTGGCCTGGCCATCTCTGCTGAGAGGTGATATCTCGCTTTCTGTCCCTCTGTCTCTCCAGAGAGGGCACACACCCTATAGCAAAAATCTCTCTTAAAAAAAAAAAAATCCAATAGCCTCAATTCACCTGAGCACCCTACAGACTAGGGATTATGTCACCCACTCACATATTTTTCTTGACAACAGCTGACAAGAGTAAGTAAGTAAGAGTAAATAAGAAAAAATCTTTTTACTTTTTTTGTAACTTTTTAATATTTTTATAATTTTCTATTAAATTTTCATATTAAAGTCTCTGTGTTGGAATCCTTTTTCATTTCCGTAGTTTCCTATTTTCCCCCTGTTGGAGTTAATAACATCATTTACTCTAAGTATGGTTTACTTTACTTTAGTTTACCTGGCTTCCCCACTAAATTATAAACTTTTCAAAGCCGGACACTGGACACTGCTTCTCAGCAGCTGAGGCCACACAGGAAGCTTGGGGTCATATTCCTGGCTCACCCTAAAAAGCTGGGTGTGAGCGTGACACAGGCCTATTGTCCCAGCTACTCAGGAGGCTGAGACAGTAGGATGGCCAGCTTTCAGTCAGCATGGGCAACATGTCTGAAAAAGATGGGGGTGAGTCAGTGGCTCATGCGTGTAGTTCTGGCTAATACTCAGGAGGCTAAGACAAGAGGATTGTGACATAGTGAGACCATGTCTAAAAAAAATTTAAAATTAAACAAAACATAAAACATCACACACACACATAAATAAATGAGTGCAAGCACTATGTTTTGGGGGCTTATTTCTATAACCTAATGTCTAGAAGAGTACCTGATATGTAGTAGATACTCAATAAATATTTGTGGAATGAATGAACAATTATTAGCTATGTGATAGGTTTTATTAATATAAACCATTTCATTTCATTATTACACCAATCAATATATTGGACACAGACAAGCATATTATCTTCAACTGAGCAACATGGAAACTGAAGCTCAGAAAGTTTAACAACATTGTTAAGTACCACGAGCTTGGGAGTTCCAGTGTCACTGGATTATGCCAAGGTCGCTCTGACTTAAAATTTTTAGTGCTTTTTCTTTATATCATCCTACTTACCCTCACCTAGAGTCAGGCTTTCCGTTCTTAAATTTTATCCTCTTGGTATCTAAAATGCATCATAGTCTCAAAGGACACTCAATTCAAGAAAGGTCAGGTTCCCATAAGGCAGGGAAGAAAGGAGAGGTTGGGTGAGCCCAATAATGTCTGGGGGGAAATTCAAGTGTCAGCCCTTCAATTAACCCCCAGGACACGAGAGGTACAGCTGGGATTAACTTTCCCAGCCAGGCCTGGGAGCATGGCCAACCTACGTGTTATGCTCACTCAAATCTGAGAGTGAAGGCAGCTGAAAGCTGGCTGCAGCTCCAGTCATTAAGGACTCAACCGGGACAGGAAGGAAGAGCTCTTTGGGTTCTCTTCATCTGGATTTTCTGAAACAGAGCCAATACACTTCAAATACGCAAAGACATGCCTAAGCATGCGTGTCAGATACTGCTGACCAAGACAGAAGTCCCTGCTGGACACAGGTAAGGCTCCTTACAGAGGACTAAATGTAGCGCCCCTTCTACGTGCCTTGACAGGTTTGGGTGGGATACCTAATTCTATTTCTGTCTATTCTGGGAATATTTCCATTTCTATTCTTCCCTAGTCTCAGTTTTTCCTTTCTATGTCATAAAATAAATGAGATCTGAGGCCACAAAAAGATTGCATTACCCAGTTTTTTGTTTGTTTGTTTCAATTCCATCCTCTAAAGCCTTCTGGGCCTTGCAGCATCAACAGGACATATACCTCCTCTGGGTATTGATTTTTCTTCTAATTAACTCAGGGAAGACTTGCCTTGGTGAAATATTTACAAGGAAGATTGCACTAGCAGACGCGACTTTTTAAGGACAATTCTAGTTACAAAAGACTTAGAAAGTGGGTTCCTATTCCTTGGTCAATGAAATTATTAACACAGGGATGCCCCAGGAGAGGAGTTAGATGGAGTAGCAAGGAGTCTGTGGGCCAGCTTGAACCACCATCTTCCACAATGTCTCTACATTAGAGAGATGGCATCAGCCCTTATTCCTCGGTAGTTCCGGAAGTTCTCTGGGAAACCAGCAAGCCCTTTTACTTCTGCTTCCTTTTCTTTCCCAATCCTCTCCACTGACATTACACAATACACATGAACTGGGGCTTCAAGTGTAAATGGAGTTCTGACAAAGGAAGGGAAGTCATTGAAAAAATAGCAAAAATGCTGATGATGACTGAAAACTCCAAAAAAATGAACTTTGTCAAATTTGTGTATTCATTTATCTAGTCAGTTGTCCCAAAGCACATATAGAGGGATCAGCAGATGGCATAATGTTTATGTGACTGGGTTTCCACATGGTCAACTGTGGTTCAAGTCCTGGGTCCAGTGACTTAAAACTCATGCCAGGTGCATGTTAGTGCATACCCAAGATCCCAAGAGGAGAATGGAGAAGGGATCATGGTGTGGCTAACCCCCCCTGGGGGGGGGGGGGCGTGATTTCTTGCTTTCTGTCTCTCTGTCTCTCTGTCTCTCCAACAAGCACATGTGCCCTATAGCAAAAATCTCTCTCAAAAACAAAACAAGAAACAGAGCACATATAGATAGCTTATCCTAGATGGACACTGGGTCTCTTCCTATAAAAATAAATAAAATGGATCATCTGATGGCATTGTAGTTAAGACATCTGGATTCCACATGGCTGACTGTGAGATTCAAGTCCTGAATCCTTCAGCCTGAGAAACATGCCAGGCGTGTGTGCATGTGTGTCCAAAATCCCAGAAGGCAAAATGGAGGGAAAGGAATTGCAGTGTGGCCATCTCTCACTCTGGTAAATGCATATACCCTCTAGCAAATTAAAAACACAAAAAGGATAATGAAGAGAGTCAATACTCTGAAGAAGCTTACAGACTGAGATAAATTGGTAATTGAAATTTCTGAATAGTTAAAATGTTTTTAAAGGATATAAGAACATGAATTTGACCAATCCTATCTGGTATTATCAAACAATAGAGTTCTGAGGATCAGGAGTCAGTCATTTGGAGGAGGGGTTGTGTGCAGGTAGATATGTTGTCACATGCAAAGGCATAAAGATATGAAAAATTGGATATGTTCAACAAATAGCACAAAGCACAACACTGAAGTAGAGGAAGGAGATGGATATGGAGGACTTAAAGTGTAGCTTATGTTCATTTTATGTGCCTATTGAAAACCCGTATTTGTTAAATATTTTTCTGATTATGCTTTTCTTTGGGGAAGGTGGTTATAACAGAGAGGAAGTATGGTATGGTAGGAGAGAAAGGTATTTTTGACAGTCTTGTCATGTCACGATTCTCTTACCCCATCCTCCCAGTTCACTAGACCACAGGCATGCACCACCAGCCCTGCCTGTTCAGGTTAGGCCAGGAACTGCATCCAGGCTCCCTCTGTGGCCTCAGCTACTGTGTAGAGGCACTCTCCCACTTGCAGCTCTGCCTGATTATAGTTTTAAATGCAGGTTTTGGCATTCACTCTCTGTATCATTTCTGTTTCTTAACTTCAAAATTACATATCAGATCTAAATTTCAGGATATTCATCTTTAATGAAGGCATTTAAATCACAGAGCTATGGGAAAAACTTGAAAGAATAAATATACAGCAAAGTATAAATCTATTATCTACTCAGTAACTATTGGACCAGCAGTTCCTATGGTCATAAAGGCATTGAAACCTACATGGTTGACTCTGTGGTTCATGTCCTGATCCAGCGGCTTGAGAAATACTCCAGACACATGTGCATGTGTGCCCAAAATCCTAAGAGGAAAATGGAGGAGAAGGGATTGTGGCATGGCCATCCGCCCTAGAGGAGATTTCTCACTTTCCTTTTCTTTTTTTTTTTTTTTTTTTTTTTTTTGGAAAGTTTTTTTGAGTTCTACACGCCAACT
>NW_006201985.1:154796-164171 GCF_000334495.1 Tupaia belangeri chinensis
TGCTCCTCTCGGGAGCTTGGTCACGCACGCACACGCTCCCGGCGTGAGTTTTAAGCCACCGGGTCCGGGACACGAACTGCGGTCGACTATGTGGGAGTCCAGCGACATAGCCATTATGCTAACTGCTGGTTCCCACTTTCCTTTTCTTTCTATCCCTCTAAGAATATACATTACATAGTGGAAAAAAAAAAAGCCAGATTCATCATTATTAAGATTTTTTTGTTTGTTTGTTTGAAAGAGAAATTTTTGCTATAGGGCACATGCCAGAGAGACAGAAAGACAGAAAATGAAAAATCACCCCTGAGAGGATGGCCATAATGCAATCCCTTCTCCTCCATTCTGTTTTTGGGATTCTCAGCACGCACACACATGCACCTACATGAGTTCTAGAATCCAGGTCTAGGGCTTGAACCATGGTCTGCAATATGAGAGTCCAACAATGTAATCATTGCACCATCTGCTGGTCCCTCTGATCATCATTTTAATACTTATGTTCTTATTGCTAATATATAACAAGTTTTGTTCACTGTATTGAAATATGGAAATCTAGAAAAATAAAATAATAAAATATCCCCTTCTTTTACCACTTGAAGTAGATCACTTTTAAATTTCACATAGGGCCTTTCAATTTTTTTATATAGCGTATTATTTTTTATTTTTTATTATCATCATAATCTTCTTTATATTACATTGGATTACATATAACTTTACAGTGTATTACATTGCTTTTTCAAAAGGGAATGCCATGCAAGTCAGTCAGTACAAAGACATTAATCTCCCCGCTTCAACATTCGATATCTTTTCTATGTTTTCCCCAATCATTATTATTATTATTTAAAACAGTCAATCGCTATGTCTCATTTTGCTTGTAAAAATACTTTGCCCATCATGAAATACTTCTCAGACCAATCCAGTTGAGAATACTATACATGTCATCATCAACAGTTAATAAGCCATATCTGTTTCTCACTAACGTCCTGCCTCTCAATTGTTCACTTGCTATCTTTCTCTATCCTCTTCTCTTCACTTCCCCCATTCCACACTGTCCTATTCTCAGTAGTGACTGACATTGACCAAACTTACATATATAATAAAATTATTGCCTTCATCTCTTTCACCAGAAAGGTTTCTTCCTTCAAAATGTATGAACATTGGGACCAGCAGTTAGTGTAATGGCTATGTCGCTGGACGCCCCCGTAGTCAACCGCAGTTCAAGTCCCAGACCCCGTGGCTTAAAACTCACGCCAGGCGCGTGTGCATGCGTGCCCAAGATCCAAGAGGAGAATGGAGGAGAAGGGATTGCAGCGTGGCCATCCCCCATGGAGGGTGATTTCTCGCTTTCTGTCTTTCCGTCTCTCTCTGGCTGGCTGGCGAGCACACGCGCCCTATAGCAAAAAAACCTCTCCAAAAAAAAAAGTATGAACATTAAAGGATCTTCATATAATTACACCAAATTTATTTTTAGAGAAGTTATACTAATTTACACAGTTTTAAATACAATATCATCTACTATATCATTCCTTACTAGCACTCCATATTGTATTTATCAGTATTTCAAATTAAAAACAAATTAACCTCTATATTGACTCAATTATTATTTTTACCAAAATTTTTGTATGTTTACTGGTTCTATGCATTTGGTTGATTAATCTTTTTTTTTTAATTTGTTTTTATTTTTTAACATTAATATGCTATACATCATTACAGTATACAAAATGAATTTTTCATCCAAAATACATTGTCTGTTGGCTCAATCAAGTACATCAACATATGTGTTATCAACAAACAATTTTCCATTTCTTATGTCTTGTATATTTTGAGTTTTTTCTCTTTTTTTGCCATCCTTGATTCCCTATCCCTAACCCTCTGCCCTGTCCAACCCTCCTCCCATTGTCTCTGTTATCCCTGTTTGCTTTCTATGCCTATCCCCCCTATTTAATTGATTTGCTAATGAACTTAATTTGTCTAAATATTTGCAATAGCAAGCACAACTGATATTTACATACACAAGAACTCATGTCTGACTTTAGGCATAAACCTCAGTGAGTAGAATGAACATACTATAAAATGATACCTAGCTGGGGCTATATAGCTTACTGTGGTCATCAAATACACAGTTTTTTCTTTAAATTTTGGTAACAGTTTTAGTATTTTTTTCTCTGAATTTTTTTTTAAATTTACATTCATTCCCTGAGCATCATCACATCATACTAAATGTGGTTTCCCCTCTAGAATAAACTGCATAGTGGCTTAATCATGCATGTTATCATCCATAAAATTCCATTACTACTTTCATATATATATGTTTTTTACCCTATGTCTGACCCTTGGTTGATTAATCTTTGAATTCTGTGCCTATTTTTATTTGAGAAGATGATGTCTTTTAAAAATGACTTAAATGAGTCCATTATATGACAAGTAGGAAACCATTTTTATTGTTTGTTGTCATTATCACACATTTTTTTCAAAATTTATCATTTACTTTTCCTTTTTGTTTATGGGTTGTTTTGTGTCATCATTATTTTATTCTTAAAAATATCTAAGCAGGATCCAGCAGGTGGCATAGTGGTTAAGGCTCTGGATTCCCACATGATCGATTCTAGTTCAAGTCCAAGATTCAGCAGCTTGAAGATTACACTGGGCACGTGTGCACGCATGCTCAAAATCCCAGAGGAGGGTGGGCAGGCAGCATGACCACCCTTCTGGAGGCGTGATTCCTCACTTACCCTCTCTCTGTTTCTATCTCTATCTCTCTCCAGTGAAAGCAGGCAACCTATGGGGGGAAAAAAAAATAAACTTTTAATAAAAGAATCTAAGTATTTTTCTTCTAAGTGAAAACAAATACATTCGCTGTGGATACTGTAAAAAATACAAAATGCAAAGAAGAAACTTGAAACACTTGTAATTGCACCACTCAAATATTAAAAGAAAAGAACTAAAAGCTTTTTCTGAGTATGTACATATAAATTTTCATTTTATAATGACTTACAATGACTATATTATTTTGTAGCCTATTTTATCCATTTAGCAAAACATACTGAATATTTTCTTATCCCATTTAATAAGCTTGTATAATATACTTTAAAATTACTGCATAGCATCTCACAGTACAGGTATAATACAATTTAGTTAACCAACTATTAATTTTTTATCACTGCAGGGCACATAGCTCTCACCACAGAGTCAGAGAGAGAGCACTCCCGCCTCACCCCAGTGAAGTATGGTCACTCCCCAATCCTTTTTCCTTCACCTTTCTTCCCTGGCAGAACTTGGATGTATGTGCACAAGTACCTGGTGTGGTTTTCAAGCCACAGGGCCAGGATTTGAACTGTGGTTGCCGTGTGGAATCTGGCTTCCCTAATCAGTGCACTATAGAACCAGCCCCAATCTGTTATTCTTATATATTCGGAGTGTCTTCTATTGTTTATTCGCTTAAACTACTCTATTTAAATAAAACTAGGAGGAGCATTCTAATAGCCCAAATTTGCAAATTATCTTCATTTTGATTGTAGAGGAAGACTTGTTAGTTTGAAATCTCTGATACATACTGTGAAATCCAGCTATTTTCTGTACTCACAGAATTTGGATGTTTATGTTCTTTCACTTATACCCAAAACAAATATATGTTAAACTTTAGAACAAAATCACCTCCTTTTTTAAAACTTGGGTTTGCTTTCTGATGACTTCAAGTTATTTTCATATTCTTAGCCATTTAATTTCTGATTTTATGAGTTGAATATACCTTTATCTAATTTTCTCTTACATAATCTGTAAGAATCTCATGACATTAACTTATAGATAGTGTCTCTATTTGTAATTTGTATTTTAGTTTCTATTTTAAGGTTTTATGCCATACTTACTTAATTGTTATATTGTCAAATCATTGAAACTTTTTCTGGGTTCAGTTTTAGAATGCATACTTAGAAGGACTTTCATAATGCTAAAGTCAATATTAAAGCAATATTAAATATTTAAGTAAGTTTTCTTTAAATTCAATTACATTTTTATTTTTACATTTAAATCATTATTCAAAATGGATATATTGTGATATAGTAAAGTGAGAATATAACACTTATTTTCCCCTCCCACTTGCCCCAGAGATATTTACTGATGTTTATTTGTTCTCTGGTACTTCTCTGAATGTCATTTCTTTTTTTTTTTTTTTTTTTTTGGAGAGATTTTCACTATAGGGGGCATGCGCTCGTCAGAAAGACAAAGAGAGACAGAGAGACAGAAAGCGAGAAATCGCCCCCCAGAGAGGATGGTCATGCCGCAATCCCTTCTCCTCCATTCTCCTCCATTCTCCTCTCGGGATCTTGGGCTCGCACGCACACACACCCGGCGTGAGTTTTAAGCCACCGGGTCCGGGACGCGAACCGCGGTCGACTATGTGGGAGTCCAGCGACATAGCCATTATGCTAACCGCTGGTTCCCTGAATGTAATTTCTTGTTCCTCACTTTTATTCTATCATTCTGGAATGCCTATTAAATTTCCTTTTGTTTCTTGTAAATAAAATTATCTTCTCATAATTTCTCCCAGTATTTACATACAATTTCTCAAACTTGTGTTCTAATTAACTAAGATTTTTAAAGTTTCTACCATTGTGCTGCAGTCTTTACATTTAATAATCATGGCTCCCCCCACACAGACAGTGGTCTTTTCTGAACTAAGACTCATTGTATAGCTACTTATTCATTAGTTACATTTTTATAAACTTTTGAGAGCACCAAACTCAATTTGATGCTGTTCCTGTTTCTCTCAGACTCCTGTTGGAAAAGAAAAACAACTGTTCTGATGTCTTAGAGTCATCTCATTAATCTAAACTGTTGTATCTTCATATCTTCCATGATTCTCTGTTTACTCATTCTGAAAGACAAAGGATGGTAAAAGAGTTCCTAGTTGATTTTCTGTTTCCTGAGCCAATGGTTCTTTTTTTTTTAATTTTTTTTCATTTCATTTTCTTCCATACATTCAATCACATTATTATTTGTTTTACAGAATGGTTATTTCAACTGGTGAACATTTCTCCCTAACACAGTTGATAAAACTACAAAATATCTTCAACAGATAATACCACACCTCTTTGTGCTATTAATGCTTTGCCTCCCTGTCTATTATTCTGTTAAACTTGTATTTGTTTTTCTGAAGCTGAGCTCAAAACTTTAGATATTGCTTTATTTAATTTTTAGTGCTTAAAAAAATCTTAGATAAATTTGATTATACTTGTTTTGTAAGTATGATTTCCATTTCCTTCATAAATGCTTTAGAGTTTTGTTTTTGCTAGAGGGCAGGTGAGCTTACCATAGACAGACCTAGAGAGAGAGGGGGAAAGTGAGACATCAACCCCTGGGGGTGGGGAGATGGCCACGCTGGAATTCCATGTCTTCCAGTCTCCTCTCAGGACTTTGGGCTTGCATGCACGCATACACACCTGGCGTGATTTCAAGCTACCCAGTCTGGGATTCAAACCATGTGGGATCCAGCGCCTTAACCTCCATCCCACCTGCTGGCCCCAGTGCTTTAGAATTTTAAATGTGTCTTTGAAATGCAACTTGTTCCCTGGGATCTGACTAATATTTAGCCTCTTTTCAATAGGCTTGCTTCTTTAAAATGGACAGTGAGCAAAAACTGATATAAATGATGAGCATATCACCTGGTCTCCTTGACCCCAGACATACAGCTTTCATTCTTCCCATAATCACACACCATACCACCCATTCTCACAATGTCTTACTGACCTTTCTACTTTGCATATAATATACATACACACACACATATATATAAGTGTGTGTGTATGTGTGTGTGTGTGTGTGTGTGTGTGTGTGTGTGTGTATGTATATATAAACTGTCTTCGGTATCTTCTAGACCCTTACTCATTTTTCATATCCTCTAAGCAGGCATGAAATACTTGAATACTAGAAAAATGATTTACATGCATTATTCTACATTCTAATTATATTTTTTAAAGTTCTGATAACTTCACATATATGCATTCTCTAACAGTTTTATAAACATTGAGCACATTCATCAAAAATTTAAATGTATTCAGGAACTTTACTATCTCTGAAAATGTGTCTTTTGCTGGACACATTCGATTCTGACTTTACATGGATTTTCTGTATATGTTAATGTATGAATAGAAAAGCATCTTCTCCTCCATTAGCTGACCCAGCCACAGCTCAGGGCTTAGGTTCTAGCTATTGTTCCTTGTGTCGTTCTTAGATAACACAATGTCTTTCTTCTTCCTACCAAGATCTCGACCTTACTCCTTTTCCTGTCACTAAGAAGGAATCTAAAAAAACAAATCCAGAATCTGACTCTTCCAATCAAGACTGGATAGAGCTCCAAGACCACAGCTAGGGATTTATGACTCATACTTATGGCTACAGGGAACTGGACAAGAGTAAGCGAGTTTATCCTCATGAGCTTCTCTTCCCTACCTACTGAAATACAGTCACTACTCTTTCTGATTTTTCTAATAATCTACTTGGTCACCCTCACGGGAAATAGCCTCATCATTCTGGTCACCCTGGCTGACCCCATGCTGCACAGTCCCATGTACTTCTTCCTCAGGAACTTGTCCTTCTTAGAGATTGGCTTCAATCTAGCCATTGTGCCCAAAATGCTGGGGACCTTGCTTGCTCAGGATACAACCATCTCTTTCCTTGGCTGTGCCATTCAGATGTATTTCTTCTTCTTCTTTGGGGTGACTGAGTGCTTCCTTCTGGCCACCATGGCATATGACCGCTATGTAGCCATCTGTAGTCCCTTGCATTACCCAGTCATCATGAACCAAAGGACATGTGCCAAACTGGTTGCTATCTCCTGGTTTCCTGGCTTCCCAGTAGGTATTGTGCAGACTACGTGGCTCTTCAGTTTTCCATTCTGCGGCAACAACAAGGTGAACCACTTCTTCTGTGACAGTCCCCCTGTGCTGAGGCTGGTCTGTGCCGACACAGCATTGTTTGAGATCTATGCCATCGTCGGAACCATTCTGTTTGTCATGATACCCTGCTTGCTGATCCTATGCTCCTACACACGCATTGCTGCTGCCATCCTCAAGATTCCATCTGCTAAAGGGAAGAACAAAGCCTTCTCTACTTGTTCTTCCCACCTCCTTGTGGTCTCCCTTTTCTATGTCTCTTTGAGCCTTACTTATTTTCGGCCTAAATCAAATAACTCTCCTGAGAGCAAGAAGCTGCTATCATTGTCCTACACTGTTGTGACTCCCATGTTGAACCCCATCATCTATAGCCTAAGAAATAATGAGGTGAAGAATGCCCTTAGTCGAACCTTCCACAAAACTCTAGCCCTCAGAAAGTGCATCCTATAAGCATTAAGAAGGAAGACTAAAGTTTATTGACTCAGCTACAATCAATCTCATATCTGAAGTTCCTTTCTGCCTCTTTTCCAATTCAATTGGAATGAAACCCAATTATCTTCTTTGGGGTCACTGAATTCTACCTGCTGGAATGACTTTTAGAAAGTTCAGTGGAGAGAAAAAAGCAACGAAATAGTTTTCTGTCACTGTCAACTGCAAAAGTTCCTTTGCCTGTCGATTGTAGATTTATATTCTTTTCCTTATTGATTCAATTGGTAGTTCAACATTTCTGTGGCCAAATGTTTTCAGATATTCACATTCCTTGGTGTTATACATTGTGGACAGTAAAAAACCGCTAGTAATTTTTAAATGGTGACATACATAGTAAAAGGAAGCAAAATCTATTAAAAATCATGTTGTTACTTCCTTTTGCTGTGGACCAATCTTATTCTCCATTTAGCAGATAGAAAATCGTGTGATTCCTCCCAACTCTCTTCACTGTCTTAGTTTAGTTTTCATGCACACGAGGCAGTGTTAGGTTCTTTTCAGCTTGCTGACATATAGTATGGAGAAATGAAAGGGTAACAATAATCCTCATGCATAAACTTTTATAACCCCCATCATAATTGCCCTTCTCGCTAGATTTTTTTCCCCCAGGAAAAGTGACCTGAGCTTTAATAAGTTTTCTATCCCATGTTCAGCTTCTTACAGTTCATCCAAGTAATATCCTGAATTTTAGTCATGGTGCTGCCTTCATCAGCACTTAAATAAGATCCCTGCTAACTCCAACAGAGGTTTTCTATGATCACAAAAATATTTCTCATTTTTTAGAGTATCTTATAGTACTCTATTTTGTAAACATGCTCTAATTTATCTAATTACCATTGTCTTTTACCATTATAAATTATGCTGTAACTTACGGCCTTATGTATAAGCCTTTTTATAGCTTGGCTAGTGTATTTGACAGACAAAAATATAAAATTTGAATTTCTTGGGGAAAATACTATATATATGATATATATATATATATATATCTATATCATATATATATATGATATATGATATATATTGGCAAATTCCCCTCCACAGTGTACTGTTTCATACTCCCATCAGCAATTGATGGCTGGACTTATTTCCCCATAACCTCATCAATAATATGTATCATGGAACATTTGAAATTTTGTTTAGTAATTTTTTTTTATTTTTAATTTAAGTAAAATAATTTTTGAAGAGTAATACAGAAATAAATGAGTAAATCAGGGAAAAGGAATGCATTTTATTTGAACTTCTGAGTTCATAGTTCAGATTATTAGGGGAGAGTGATTTTAGGAAGCAGCCCAACCAGGTCAAACACAGTGACCTTTAGACACATGCAGAAATGAGGTTCTATGAGCTTGATTTGCATAGCATGAAAGCAATGTGCATGCAAATATGCTAACTGCCTGTTATTGGTAATAGCATATTCATGTGCATATTTGCTTTCTTGCTATGCAAATGAAGCTCATGCAAGTGCATTTCGGTATGTGTCTAAAGGTCATTGTGTTTGCTCAGATTGGGCCACTCCCTACAAGTGGTGTCTTGGTATTTTGTTTTCTGTTCTTGAAAATGTATTTTAGACAAATCCACATCATCTTCCAATGTCTCATTGTGATTCTTCAAGCATCAAAGTTTATTCTTTCCTATATGTGTCTATTGCAAGTTTAGCAGTAGATATGTTAAATTTTCTATATTCTGTTCTGTACTGCTGTTTACATGTTTTCCTTCTTTCAGTGCACTTTTAACTCTTTGTTTTGTGGTTTTATTTTGAAATAACTTCTGTTTTGTAAAAGGGCTGCAATGATAGTCCCAAAGTTTCCATGTGCCCTTCACCCAGATGCCCCGAATGCAGTTTTATGTAACCATAGTACATTAATCAAAACTAAGAAAATAACACTGGTAATGGTGCTCCTCACTAAACTGCAGACTTTCTACAGATTTCCCTTTCCCCACATGCACCTGTAGCTCTTTGCAAGTAAGAACTGAAAAATATTTCTATTTTAACATGACAGAGGCA
>NW_006201985.1:164202-175547 GCF_000334495.1 Tupaia belangeri chinensis
AAAATCTTATGTTCTGCCATACACTAAAAATATTATGGAGAAATAAATTTGAAATTAAGTTTAGATTCAAAATAAATGCAACTTTGAAGCCAGAGAATTAACAGAAATAATATTTGATACCTCAGAGACAACAGGGGATGCCCCGGCTGGCTGCTCAGTGAGGCTGGAGGTTACCCCCATAGAGATTTAACATTGACAGTAACAGGAGAGTGGAGACACCAACAATGTTTTAATAAAAACAATGATTTTGGTGCTGATACAGTGCAAATAGATGTGACAGTCTGGATTAACAAGGCAGTCCTTGGTCATGAGAGTTGGTGTCACATGCTAGAAGCCAAAAGCTGCACAAAGCAAAGGGATACCCCAATCTGAGAAGGAAGCTCAGATACAGGTACATTTTTTAATTGCCAGGAAAGCTCCTGAGTAGGAGCCTAATGATATGGAGGAAGAATTGATAGGATTTGAAGATGGATTTGATTGCCTGTGGGGAGTGCAGGGCTCAGGAGAGGAGAGTTGATTTCAAAACAAGACCAATTCCTGCAGTAGAGCATACATGCTCTGCAAGTCTGAAACCATTCTGTTAAAGAAGTATGAAGAAGATAGGTTTTTCTCAGAGATCAAGCCTAAGCTTTTTTCCTTCATATTTCTGTGTTATGAATCCCCTTCCAGGTTTAGAAGCCTCTGTATACAACTGACAGAATTTGGACATGCCTCAAAACCAAAGGATTTCATCACAAGCCCGGTTTTCCCAGAAGAGACAGAGCCAAGGAGTCAAGTGAAATCAACTTAAAAGAAGGAACCATTAATTGAGTGGGAAAAGTAGAGTAGCAATAGAGAAGAAGCTAAGGAAAGGTGTGTTAAAAGAAAATTAAACTAGCCAATTTAATAGAGTTTTAATAGAGTAAATCTTAACATGATTTAAATAGGGCAGTTGGCCCTGAACTTCTGGACAACTCCAGCTAGCTTCATAGTCAACTCAGTATTTAAGTTCTGGAAAAGGAAAGTTACACATACAGGAATGGGAACATGACTTATGAAAACGAAAGAGAAGACATGAGGTAGGGAAGCAATTCAGGTTGGTTACATCCTGAAGTTTGTCTGCATTAATGCAGTTTAAAAGGCAGATCCCTGTGATTGACTGTAACCAGCTCAGAAAAACAGCATAATATGTATAATTAAAGCTTATCCATAGGAATCCAAATGTGGGAGTATAGCAGCTGTTGTAGACCAAAATAGTTTAATTTAACAGGTGGCAACTTTAAGTGAAATCCCAGGCTCAGCCTGATCCAGGAAGGAACCCTGAAGCATAAATAAATGTCAGAGTTTATTTTGCATTAGGACATAGGAAGTAAGATTTTATACTCCTCTCCAGAATGGAAATAAGACTTCCAGGCATCTCTCTCTCTCTCTCTCTCTCCTAAAGAGATCCCCAGTGCCCAAGGAGTCTTCTAAGGGTCTCAAGTACAAGCTCTTAGAAGGCTTGCAAAAAAAGTTTATGATAAATGTTTCTGTCATAAACATACACATATAAACATAGGAAAACTTTTGGAGGTGATGTATGTGTTTATTACCTGGTGGCTGAAAAACACACCAGGTGTCTGAGCGTGCATGCCCAGAATTCTGAGTGGAGAATGGTAGAGAAGTGATTATGGAGTGGTCATTGCCCCAGGGAAATGATTTATTACTTTCCCTGTCTCTCTGTTTCTCTCTGGCAAGCACACACTCTATAGCAAAAAACTAAATTAATTAATTAAATACTTTTTTTTTAAAGTAAGGCTTATAGAAGGGTGAGGAAGAGAGCACAGTCAGCAAAAGTGATTTGAGGAATGAGAAGGAATTACAACAGTGTCTACCACAGTCCTCTCTTCAGAAGTACTTTTCATCATCTGAATGTTGGAGTCAAGAAAAAAAAAAAAAGAAAAAGAAAAACTACAAAGCCACTAACCAGAACATTTAAAAATGACCACTTAAATCCTACACCTAGAACACACATGTATGGTGATCTCTCCAAGTTCAACATCTACCCATCAATGTGAATTGTTGATACAACTATTCTTCTCCAGGCTGTTTCATGAATAACTTGAAACACAAATATTCAAAATCATCTTCCAGGAATATGCATTAATCATCTAAATCTATAGTTAAAATATTTTCTTATTTAATTAATCATTTTTAAGTTGTATTTATTTTTCTTAATGAACAGAATCACGTCTTTAAATAGTGCCATAATAGTTCTTTTTCTTCATCTCCTACTTTTATAATACATCTCTTCAGAATTGCTGGAACTGAGGAAGTAGCTAATGATGACTGATTTGTTGCTCAAATGCTTCTCTTTTAGCTATCTGAAAACACAGCCGAAGCTTTGAAGTTGAGGCTCCTAACTTAACCAAGTTATTATCCAAGTCCCTCGTGCTCATAGTTTATGACCAGGGAAAGCAGAAATAGTGGTGCTATTTTTGTAGCTACAGCATTTTCCTCTAGTTATATACTTATCACAGTTTTAACCTCAAAATGTTTTTATGGTTCTTTGATATCTGTGTTCTCCTTTGATCTGTATATTCTATGAGACAGAAGCAATGTCTATAAATGTGCTACTAAATCTCTAGTGCTTGGTTCACATTAGAAGCTCAGTAAATATTTGTTGAAGGAATGAACATGCAATCAAAGTGGATCCTATGCATCTGTTCACTGAAGCTCGTCATGTAACTGTTCCTTTTTCAAATGTGGTGAGCTGGACTAGGGGAGAGGAAGAGGAGGAGAGAAAGAATGGCAATCAGCCATATTTACTCTCACAGTACCTTTGGGTGTCACATGAAGTAAGCATGGAAGCTAAGAGGGGCTTAAGAGTATATACTAGACAAAGAAAAGGATTATCAGGGGGAACAATAAACAGCAATTCTTTCTCATCTACTAAGTCACTTCTCTATCACTTTTGCTGGGAACATGGAGTATTTTCACAAAGCAAAGTGCGAGATGAACACCCCACCCTAATTGACGAAAACTAAAAATCTCAAGTTGTCCATGCAAGAGTGAGACAGAAATCAATTTTAAATATTGTGGAAAAATTAAAGCACAAATGTGTAAGTACTGTTCTAGATACTAAGCAAACAATAACGAGAAAGTCAGATATGGTTACTACTTTCAGAAACATATAATCAAATGTCTGTTTCAAAAGCACTGTGAGAAATGTTCAGCTCTCCATTGAATCTTTGAATGAAACCCTTATCATAAGGAGAAAATTATATCTGAAAAAAATGACTTCACTTTCCTCTCACAACTTTGACTCTTATTCCAGAAGTGTTAAAATTTTGAGACTATTGGTCAGACTCTCCTCACCTTAACCTAAAGTTAATAACCTCCCTAGCGGAGTGCATCCCTGATCAGCTGCTTATTGTCTTTTATTAATATTCCAGCAGCAATTGTCTTTTGGTTTAAACAATGATTAATGGTTCTAAAGACTTCTCCTGAGTCCAGGTCATAAACACTCCTAAAAACTAGCCTGATGAAAATCAAAAGTATACAGCACAGCAATATCAAGGAATACTGGCAGATGCCTTCAATCTCTCTTGAATACAATCCTTAGAAGCTAGATGCACCACTGGGTTTTGTTCTCTTGCTCTTACAGATTCATAAATGCAGAAAAAAGTGTAGCTTCAACAAAGACCTCCCTCCAATTATAGGATTACAGTGTCTTCATGAATTTTCATACTTTGGGGAATTCCCAAAAACTATACCTATCAGAAAGTGAATCTATGACTTTACTGAAGAAGATGAAGCATTGAGGGAATCACTTCCGTACAGTGCACTGTAGGGAATGAAATAGGCCTGAGACCAACCAGAAATCCTCTAGAGGATTGACATGGGCCAAGTTACAGCTCTTCTCTGGTGTGATAAATGCTACACAGTTCAGAGCTTCTTTATAAGAACTGAACCAGCCACATCCTAGGATTTACCTGGGGTGACTGACACAGCCCTTGGACAAAGTTTCTTTGAAAATGTGACAAAGGGATGACTCAGAGTTTACCAGCAATATGGATTGAGATAAGCACAGCAAGAGAGTCTTTGGAATGACTGACACAGACACTGCCCAGGGCTTCTCTGGAATGACTTGCATGGACAAACACATAATTTAGGACTCTCCTGGAGTCACTAACTCAGGAATAGCCCAAGGCTGCTCTAGAGTGACTGCTGCAGACCTGGGCTTGGCTGGAGTTTACACAGACAAGTGTGAGTAAAGGGTGAGAGAATGGGGACTATACTTAAAGAAGATGATGGCTCATGACCAAAAAATGTGTGTTATTTGACACATTTTTGAGAAGAGAGATCAGGGGTTTTAGATAAAGAACATTGAGTTTTATAGGACTTGGCAAACTAGGGAGCCTGTTAAAAATAGATATTAATAATAATATCCAAGGGGGTCTTCAAAATGTTGATGGAGGTTGTGTAGCATGAAAAAGCTATGCATGGATTCCCACTTTTTTATACCAAGATAAAGTCATGCTTTCATTCCACTTTCCATGAACTTTTGAAGTCTTCTCATGTACATTGCTTATATGTCATCTCATTTCACTCTCACAACCCCCCTGCCAGGTAGGTAGCTAGGCATTTATTATAACTATGATTGTGTAAATTTGTGAAAAATCCATAATTCAGAAAAGGTCATGTGTGATAGCTCAGTTCACACCACAAAAAAATTAGTAATAACCAGAACTTATGGCTCCATAATCTTTGACATTATAACTATGTGATCTCCAACTATTACTTGTGTGGTAGTTTTACAAGATTCTCAGGTCTGTTAATAGTACTTCATTGAAACAAAACACAAAATCTCCAAGAGGTAATCCCTGAAATGTGACACTCAGGACAGAGAGATGTATCTGATCAGGTCAACTAAATTTCTCCATACCTTTCTCCTCCCCAGAGTGTTCTCTCTCCCTCTCTCTGATGGCTGCAGTTACAGTAATATTTATCAAAGGTTCTGTGCTTTGCAAGACCAGTATTAAACAGTTCCTGACTTATCCTTGCATTGAAAACATCCTCACAGCTATCACTCTACTAATGCAGGTATATGGAAATCAGTTATTCAAACTCTTCCCGGCAACTTTCCTTCTACCATTCCTTCTCTCCTTAGAAGGGGATAAACATTTTCGTTGATGAAAATCAGAAGATGAAAAGTATAAAAGAAAATGAGAATAGACGGTAGATGAAAAGAAGGAAATATAAAGGGCAGGGTTAGAGAAGGATCAAAACAAATTAAGGAAAACACAGAATTACAATTATGTGAAAGGGGCAGATGCAAAGTCCTAAATCAGATTTTTTACATTGTGTTTCTCACAGCGCCAGGGGCTTAAGAAGGTATGTGAGAGGATCATTTTGGGAGAGGAAAAAAGTAAAAGACAAGTAAGTAGAGCTCTGGATCCCTACCCCTGCCCCTTTGTTCATCTTTGTCGGAATTAAGTATTCCAATTCCTGTAAAATTGGTTTTAAAAAAAGGAGAGGGCACACCAGCATTAGAAGTCAAAATGCTATCAGGCCAGTATGTTCCCTGGGCTTCCCTAAAAGAACATGCAATGATAGTCTGCTAACTTGTACATTTTGACAGGAAAACCTTTTCTTTCCTAGCCTTATGTCACTTGTTGGCCAATGTCTAACTGCTATCATCTGGTCATGGGTCCTCAGGTTATGTTGTGCTACAGTTTTCCTCTAGTTTCAACTGTTATAGGTCTCAGCTACACATCACTATTTTTTTTTAATTTATCCAGTTCTACTTTACCAAAAGATTTGATTTAGAGAGTCTTTTGAAATTACAGAAACTGTAATAATAGCAATAATAATTATTATGACAATAAAAATTAAAATTTGTGCAGCTTTATAATTCTATGTATTTCCAATTCTCTTACTGAACAATAATACCTTAACATGGCTAAAGGGATTTTTCACAAACACTTAAAAAGAACATGGTGATTACTTTAACCCATCATGAATTCACTAAAAATGGCATAGCAAAGAACTGAATTAACTTTTTAAGGTAAGTGTTAATATGTTAAGCAAATTAACTAATGCCATTAAAATAAATGTTAATTAATGATTCAACAAACAGTTATTGTTACTTAGTGGGTACTAGGAAATGTAATTTGGATCCAATAATAAATATGATTTGATTTGTGTCTCTAAACAGTACACAATCTGCTAGAGAGAACATATACGTTAAAATAGTTATGGTACCCATTGTTATAATAAAGGTATTTTTTAATGCTATGAAGAACACAGAGAGAGAATAATAAATTATCCACAGTTGGGAGGATGAGAGTGGTCAAAAACGGCTTTACAGGAGGTCGACATTAGATCTCAGATTAAAGAAAGTGTCAGTATGGCTTATCTGCATTTCACTAAGGCATTTGATGAACTCTTTCAGTAAATCTTTGTTGCCACATTGAAGAGATATGTTCTAGATGACATCTTTGGCACATATAACTGTGCTTTTTTAAATACCCAATCTGTGTCAGAGTGATTTAAATTTATTGATTTAAAAGAAGTAACTTTGCCCAAAACTTATAGATTAAAAAATTGGTGCTAACCCATTCTCGGACATGACTTACGTCTTGGCTCTGTTCCAAGAAGTATTTTGGTTAAATATTGGAGGGGAGTGAATATTCATAGCATGCCAAGCGATGCAAAGCTGTTGTAATAAATTTTCAAAAATATTTTCTCAGAACATAACAAAAAAAATTAAGCAAAATAAGTATAACTTAGAAGATGAGACCTAATATAATATTTATTAAAAAAAAAAAAAAACTCAGAGGTCTGAGTTAACTGTAGGCTCAGTAGAAATCCAATAGTTAATTAAGCCTTAGGCAACATTCAATACTGAGCATTTGCATTAGGCACTTTGCTAGATGGAAAAGACACAATGAGGAACACATAGATTGTTGTCCTCATGGTGTTTACAATTAAGATAGAATGGTTGCACACCTACAAGTTAAAATGAATGTGTTCTGATAGTGATTGGAACAAAGTGTTATGAAAGAGTAAAAGAAATAATTCCTTCATTCTGCCAAGGATGGTCAGGGAAACTTTACAAAGACAGTGACGCTTCAGCCAAGACTCACAAGATGAGCCAAAAGCTATAGGGAGTTCTATAATTTCAAAAGACTCTCTAAATCAAATCTTTTGATAAAGTAGCACTGAATAAACATTTTTTTTAATATGGAGGAGAGCTGAGAGAACATACTGCATTCAAGGAATAAAGCTTTTTGTTTATTTAGTCTGATTTGTTTTGGTTTGGTTTTCTATAGGAAGCATGCACTCACTAGAGACAGGAAGAGAAAGAGAGAGAAAGAAAAAAGGTGAGGAATCACCCCCCACTCCCATCCCTGGGGGATGGTTATACCACAATCTCTTCTCCTCCATTCTCCTCTCAGGATTTTGGACATGCATACACACTTGGCCAGCATAATTTTCAAGCTACTAGATCCAAGACTCAAATCATGCAGTTGGCCATAGGGGACCCAGCTGCCTTAACCTCCATGCCACTGGAGCATCTGCTGTGTAGGGGATTTGAAGCTGCAAAAATAAGCAGAGATCAGAGAAAAAGACCTTATTACAGGATCCATACTTTATCTCAGAAACAATAGGGAGTGATTGAGAGATGTTAATCAGGTAGGTGACTTAATAAAAGTTGTCAGATCACATACAATCCAATGACATTTGAAGAGAACGAAGTAGGTTTCTTTAATAAATAAAAACCAGAAGCCAAAAGCAGTGGTAGTAGAAATGGAAACAGTAACACTGAATCAGTGTTAAGGAGGTAATATATTTTAATCAATTGGGGAAATGTGTAAGGATCATACTTCTTAGTGGTGCTATTTAAAATGGAGTCAATGCAGGTAAAAGGAAGAGGTGTGGGGTGGAGGAAGAGGCTGAGTACAAGTTATTTCTTTTATTGATCTTTTTTTTTTTTTTAGTTACCAAAGGGTTTGTGCACTTGCTAGAGAAAGATGGAGAGAGAGAATGCCCCCATGGGATGCAGTCATGTTGAATCCTTTCTTCTTTCTTCCATCCTGTCAGGATTTGGGATGTACATGCACATGGGTGTGCCCAACATTTTTGCAAGTCACTGGGCCTGGGATTCAAAGTGTGGTCAGCCATGTGGGATACAGTTCTCTTAACAACTAGCCTACAGAGCCAGCCCTCTTATCTGTGTTAATTATATGAGGATGTCTGATTTTTTGTGTGCTTGTGTCTAAATTCTGTATTAATGGGTTTCACTATATCTATCTTATGTCTATATAGATATTTCTCTTATTATTTCCTACATTTTCCTCATTTTGTATTAATTCATTCAATAACAATCAACTAGGCATGTACCTTTCTAAGCACTGGGATAAAAAGGCATGGGAATAACAATTTCTATTCTCAAGGAAGAGATTATCTAGAGCATGAGACAGAAACATTAATGATTGTTCTAAAATAAGGACTCTGAAAGGGGTATTTCAGGTCCTCAGTTTTGCTAAAACATTGAAACTTTCTGCTCATGTTTAGCAATTGTCTCGTTTTGCTCTCCTACTACACCCTATTCCAGACACTCTGGCTTGTCCTCATCTGTGGGCTCAGTTCCAGACTCATTCTATAACACTGGGTGAAACTGACACCTGATGATTAAATTCATGACTTGAAATCTATCACCCAGGATGGATGTCCTGATGCTTACATTTGAAAAAAATTACCTAGCGGCTCTGTACTTCAGATTCCTAAAATGGACCTAAAACCACGACTGTATCTTCAAGTTGTTCTGAAAATTATCGAAGATAATACATGCAAAACACTTGGGAATAGTATGTGGCACTTATTTGGTACCAAAGAAGTTTTCACAGAAGTGATGCACTAGTTGAGGTGTTTTGTTTGTTTGTTTGTTTTTAATTAATAAAAATCAGGAAAAAAAAAGTTTAAATACCATTTCCTCACTTTTGGTTTTGGTTTTTTGTTTGTTTGTTTGTTCGTTTTTCTTTTTACCTCATACTTCTTTCACTAGTCTAACTTTACTCCTTGCACCCACTCAGGGCCTTATTTATTCAAATATTATCTCCTCAGTGAAGCTTTCCTCCCGGACACTCTCCACACCTCAAATGCCTATATCCTCCATTACTTTTTCTCATTGCTCTTATCATCATCTAACATCATCCATCCTCCTATTATAATTTGTTCATACTCTGTCTTCCCTATAAGAAAGTGAGTTCAGGGACCAGCAGATGGCATAATGGCTATGCCCCTGAACACCCATGTAGTTGACCACAGTTTGAGTCCTGGACCCGGTGGCTTAAACTCACGCTGAGTGCAGGTGTGTGTATGCCCAATATCCCGAGAGGAGAATGGAGAAGGGATTGCGGTGTGGCATCCCCCTGAGGGATGATTTCTCTCTTTTTGTCTCTCTGTCTCTCTCTTTCTCGTGAGTGCATGTGCCCTATAGAAAAACCTCTCCAAAAAAAGAGAAGGTGAGTTCTTATTATAAGGGAAAAGATTTTTTTTTTGGTGGTTTGACTTATTGATGTATCATCTTCAGTATCTAGAACAGTGGTGCACAGAAAATAATATCTATAGAATAAATTGTTCTTTTGTCTTAGAGGTTGAAAAGCAGGGGGCTGCAGTAATTTGGAGCAAGGGGTTGGATAAAAAGTAGACCTTAGAAAATAGATCTAGCATTACATCCTAATTCTTATTATGGTGAGCACTTCTTGAGCAACTATAATATACCAGACAACATGTTCAGTCTTTAGATTTATTCTTCAAGCTTGTACTCATCAGAAAGCATTTTAGGTCCCAATTTGGAAGCTTAGCTACTGATACAATGAAAAACTCTTCTTTTTCATAGGATTTCTTCTTATTAGTCATATCTGAATATTTGAGTTGGATTTTATTAACATACTAAATGTGAGCTTCAACTTCTTGAAAGTCAAGACAAAAGTCAACTGAAAGAAGCCACTGAAAAGTTTTATGCCTAACACCTCTCCACTCTGTCCTCAGTTCTAACACTATCTTGAGTTTGTGCCTCCTTTAATTATATACAGCTACATTGAGAATATTTTGTTCTGAGGTAAAGATATACCAGTTTCTAGATTTTGTTTCTTCCTACTTAGGATTCAATTTTCTGACGGTTGAAATGTTTTTTACTATCATGTAGTAAAATCTTCCTGAGCACAGGCTTGTTGAGATTGGAACAGATTCAAGTCTTCCCCCTCAGAAACTTTCAGTTCACTTTCCTTGATTTTATTCTTCCCACCCTTTTGTTTTGCAGAAAATACACCCTGTTTGACCTCACCATCTTTCACTACGTATCAAGACCCCTTTCTTCAGAAATGCTAGATGTGTTAGATTTCTTAGCACGGTCATTGAAGAGAGGTAGGGTAGGAGCACCAAAGTGAAACAGTGACTTTGACCATCTTCTGCAGAGCCAAGTTAGACACAAATAGATACATACAACTTGCCTCGGTTCAGCCTGAAAATACAGAAGTCTTAAAAAGTCTTAATCCAATGGTCAGATTTGTTTTATGATATTTTTGAGAGTGTAGATGTTTGATCCTCAACAACTACAACAAGAAAGGCAAAAAATGAGACCACAGAAGGTTCTTTTCTTAAGAGTATAATAGAGATATAAATAACATATGGAGACTTCTTGTACCTTCCTAGAGTTTAAATGCCCGATGGAATTCTGGGCAGAAGAATGATGTGGGGAAATTGGACCATTGTCAATGAATTTGTTCTTGTGAGCTTCTCAGCTCTGTCGTCTGAGCTACAGATTCTACTGTTTCTCCTCTTTTTGACCATTTATCTAATTACCCTAATGGGCAATGTCCTCATTATCCTGGTTACAACGGCTGACTCTGCTCTACAAAGTCCCATGTACTTCTTCCTTAGAAACTTGTCCTTCCTGGAGATTGGTTTCAACCTGGTCATTGTGCCCAAGATGCTGGGGACCCTGATCGTCCAAGACACAACCATCTCCTTCCTTGGCTGTGCCACTCAGATGTATTTCTTCTTCTTCTTTGGGGCTGCCGAGTGCTGTCTCCTGGCCACCATGGCATATGATCGTTATGTGGCCATCTGCGACCCCTTACGCTACCCAGTCATCATGGGCCACAGGTCCTGTATTCAACTGGCAACTGCTTCTTGGTTTTCAGGGTTTCCAGTGGCCACTGTCCAAACCACATGGATTTTCAGCTTCCCTTTTTGTGGTCCCAACAGGGTGAACCACTTCTTCTGTGATAGCCCCCCTGTCATTGCACTGGTCTGTGCTGATACCTCTCTGTTTGAACTGGAGGCTCTGACAGCCACTGTCCTATTCATCCTCT
>NW_006201985.1:175749-179705 GCF_000334495.1 Tupaia belangeri chinensis
TTTCCCTTCTTGCTGATCCTGGGGTCCTATGTCCGCATCCTCTCCACTATCTTCAGGATGCCCTCAGCTGAGGGGAAACGCAAGGCCTTCTCTACCTGTTCTTCCCATCTCCTGGTTGTCTCCCTCTTCTACAGCACTGCCATCCTCACATACTTTCGACCCCGATCAAACAACTCTCCTGAGAGCAAGAAGCTGCTGTCTCTGTCCTACACAGTGGTGACTCCGATGTTGAACCCCATCATCTACAGCTTAAGGAATAATGAAGTGAAGGCTGCGTTGAGGCGGGTCATCCGCAAGGCCCTGGGCCCTCAGAAACTATGACTGATGTAAAGGCAAACTGAAGGAGTAGAATGTAAGGATAATGGAAAGAAAATCAAATTCCTGAAACGCGTTTTGGGTCTCTACTTTTTCTAGGAGGTTCATTACTTCCACTGGGATTTTGAATCTATTTTGGAATAAAAGAATATGAGTAATGTAGGCCCAGTATTCTTTTTTAAAATATTTTATAAAGGAAATTTGTATTTAGCTCATTCAAAAAACATTGACAAAATAAATTTTATTTCACAAAAGACTAAACATTTTGCATACTAGTCAGATCTTTCTTTTAGGCAAAGTGCTCTTTTGGTGACAAATAAATTAACAAATACACACTATTGAGAACTATTTCACACAGTACAAAAATGATTTTGCTTTGTTTTTCTCTTGTAAACAAAAGTTTATCATTAATATTTTTTTATTTTTCCTTTTCTTTTTTTTTTTTTTTTTTGGTCCCACATCCACCATCCACCAGTGTAAACCTAGTATATGGGACTGTAGTACCACGGTCTTCAGAAATTCTGCTGGTTTACATAAATTATGATCTTCTGAGGGTTAATAAATTCACCATAATCCACCATGTTTTATTTATTTTAACTGTCTTCAACTTTGTTGTCCATTTCATTATATAATCTGCTTTACATTTTTCCATTTGTCTAAAAACTTTATCTACATATTTCTAGGGTGTATTCATTTATAAGATAATTATAATAATGATAGTTTATCATTCATTCTTTCACTCATTTTTTTAATAAGTTTTGAGTCTGACCCCAAAATTTCAACACATTTTTATTCAGCATCCATAGGTGTCAGGTCCTGTTTCCTTGAAGACATTGGTGAATGAAGCAGATAAATTTCTTGCCCCATGAAATTTATATTCTAGTGAGAGAGATAATAAAAGATACTTAAAACCTACAATGGTTTATAAAGCATATGTTTTAAGTGGGCTATTGAGGAGTTTTTCCTTGACTACCATAGTTAGTCTATGCCTCATCTGGAGAAAGACTACTTCATACTGACGACTGCGTAAATCTCAAATTATTCACTGGAGAGATGAGAACTGCTTGAAAGAAGGGTACAAAGAACTCTCCCATCAAAGATAGGTATAAAAATTATGGGACACATCTGTAAATAACCCAAATAGTGTCTATTTATCAGATTTCTTTTCTGTAATCTCATTGTGATTAGATGGAATCAATCATTCAACCAACATAACAGCTTCTGTTTATGATTTTCCAATGAATATAGTTCCAGCAAACAGCAGTCTTGGGTATGGGCAACATAACTTTGTATAAACATATTCCTAACAATTCACTGATAATTGTAGGGTAATATAGTATTTGCTGCCTGGGCATGTTCTCTCCACCGAATCTATAAACAACCCTACCTCTGTGTGCCATGGAGATACCAGGACCAGTTTCATTTCCCACCCAAGGTATTCTTCAGCTGTCACATAGCAAGAGCTCCAGAAAGGTGGCCCATTTTGAAAAATCACCACAAGAATTTGAAAACAAAAAGGCAGTTCCTGGGGTTCTATTTACACAATCATAATTAAACAGATTGGCGCCATTATAAATTTATGGTTTCCAATTGCAGGCGAACTTTTGTTACTCCTCCAAATTCCTTTTGCTTGGCCTCGATATAGTAGGCTAAACAGTGACCCCTCCAAAGATGTTCATATTCTAGTCCTTAGAATCTGTGAATGTGGTACCTTACATAGTAAAAGGACTTTACAGGTGTGATTAATTTAGGGATTTCAAGATGAAGAGATTATCTGGCTTATATGGGTAGGCCCAAGTAATAACCAGGCTCCTGTAAAAGGGTGGCAAGATGAATGAGTGGCAGAAAATGAAAAGATGGAACCTGAGCATTCTTCTCCTTGACATCGGGCTCGAGGTTATAGTAGAGAATGACAAGAATACTCTCATTTAAATGTTTCATTTCTACACTAAACTTGACATTGACAGTCAAAAATCATGCCAATGAGGGAATCACAGGGACCCAAGTCGGTATGCAATATACTTCTGAGTTCTTTTCCAACTTCTGAGTAATATACCCACAATACAGGACTCGGGAAAAAAAAAAAAAAAAAAAAAGAAGAAGAAGAAGAAGAAAAAAAGAAAGAAAAAAGAAAAGGAAGAAAGGGGCCAGTAGGTGGCATGGAGTTTAAGGCATTGTATCCCACATGGCCATCCATAGTTCAAATCCCATGGTTCTAATCCCAGACCCAAAGACTTGAAAACTCACACCAGGTGCATGTGCGTGAGTAACCAAAATCCTGCGAGGAGACTGGAGGAGAAGAGATTGTAGCATGGCCATCCCCTCTGGGAGATGATTTTTCACTTCCCCTCTCTCTCCTTCTCTCTCTCTGGTGAGGGCATGTGCCCTGCAACAAAAACAAAACAGAACAAAAACACAAAGAAAGTAACATGTGAAAAGTTTAAAATATTAAGATAATTTTATTTTTTGCAGGAACTTTCATATAGTTTTCTTTAAAGCTATACTAATTTATACGCCCACTCAGAGTACATAAAAATTCCCCTTTCTCCACATCTTCACCAGCATTCATTATTTTTTCTTTTTGATAATAGCCATTCCCCACTGGGGGGTGCTTTCTCCCTCTCCATCTTCTCTGTGTCTCTTCTCTGTTTCTCTCTGGCAAGTGCTCACACCTCTGCCCAAGTTTTTTTTTTTTTTTTTAGTTTTTGTTTTGTTTTGTTTAAAAAAGAGTAGACTCTCCCTTTTTGTGTGTGTGAAAAACCAGAGTGTGCTGACTCAAGTACACTGAATTTCTCTCACTGTTCATTTCAGTGTTGAGAAGGAATTGACAATAGAATCATAGACTATCCTGTAAAAGTCTGTTACAATGCCAGCTAGGAGACAACCCCTGAGAGGGTAAAGTGCAATAAAATAAGATTCAATATGTTTTTAAATGGTAGTCAATATATGAGGACATCTTCACAATCATCAGAATACAAAGGTTGGCAAACCAAAGGATACAGGTGAAGTGGCTCCTTACTAAATTAAACCAAGTAACCTGAGGAATTTTTGCCACCCATCTCTATATTCCTGAGCTTGGTTGATATAGAGTTTCTAGTGCTAAAAAAAAAGAAATGTCTTTACCATTATCCTAATGAATTGGAAGCTGAGTTCTAATGAATTGGAAGCTGAACCCGCTGTTACCAGGATCCTTGTATTATTAAACTATTAGTCAGACAAACGAAGTCACTATATTGTCTGAAGTCATTGATCCTATTTCCAAGCACAACCTGGTTTACTGATATACATTAAGGACAAGGATAATTGGATTTGGAACTCAGAAGATCCACTATGATATCTTTTCTTTAAAACATAACCCCAGTCAGAGGGACTGCAGAAATCTAATAAAAAAAGAATCATTAAGGACTCAAATATTATGTGTAAGAGGTTTTAAGTACCACAACAAAGAACTCCAACAAGCTGAGGTTAAGGCAGGAAAGAAGAAATCTATAAAAAAATGAACATATGAAGCCATAATTATCTATTTAGCTGTGGTGTGAGATCAAGAACTACAGCGGTTTATAGCAGATGTTTCCTGCTAAATAATTGTTTCTTTTGTCTTTTCTTCTCCTAACTTCCTTACATAAATAATCCTGATGGAC